>NW_021963920.1:0-46105 GCF_901765095.1 Microcaecilia unicolor
AAGAAAGCAATTGGCCAGTCTGTCCCTCCTAAGCGCTGTTTAGGCAGCTCCATACTGTTCCCCCAACCACTTGGTATAGGAAAAAATTCTGGCTGTGATGGGGGAACAAGGACAGGAGCCGAAGTCAAAGTCTGCTTGAGTTTAGTCACTGCCTCTGTGTGCGCTGCCTCCCAAATATATTCTTTACATTTAAGCAGGGAGTATAGTGGAGTCAGCATAGTTGTGCATAAAATCATGGCAGAACCCTGTAAGCCCTAGAATGATTGGAGGGATTTTCTGGTCTGTAGGAAGAGGTAATTTCTGTATAAAATCTATTCTCTGAGAATCTATGGATTTCCCTTCCTGGCCAATGGTGACTCCTAGAAAGGAAACCTGTGTTTACAAAGCTGAGCTTTGGATAGATTACTTTAAGTCCAGCTTCCAAAAGAGCTTTTAAAATCTCTCTTACATGGGCCCAGTGGTCAGATTCAGTTTCAGATTGAATTAGAATGTCATCAACATATTGGATTATTGTCTCTACAAGACACATGGGCTAGGGCTTCCTGTATGTATTTGTGGAAAATGGATGGAGAATCTTATAACCCTGGGGTAACACAGTCCATGCGTACTGTTTATTTAGCCACTGGAATGCTGTTTCGTACTGGCATTCTGGGGCCAGGGGCAGGCTCCAAAACCCATTTGAAATGTCTAGGACAGAAAAAAATTTACAGTTGGGGTTTAATTTAGAGATCATTGCCAGGTATGAGGCTACCACCGGTACCACAGATTTGGATACTTGATTTAGGGCGCGGAAATCTATGGTCAGTCTAAAGGAGCCTCCTGGTTTAACTATTGGCCATGCTGGAGAGTTGCATGTAGAAAAGATCGGTCTAATTATGCCCCTCTCTTCCAGTACCTGTATAATCTTAGCTACGGGTTCTATCGCCTGATGAGGTACTGGATATTGCTTTTGTGGCGGAGGATCCTCCCCCTAACAGGATTTCTCTGGACATTCTGCCACATTCTATTTGTCTTGGGCCCAGACAGGGATGTCTATAACCTCTGTGGGAATTACACTCAGATCATACTGCTGGTCAGCTTTTGTGCATTGTGTGGCCAAATGCATGGGAATTGCTTCGTGCACCAAAACTGTAGACATTTTTGCAGATCCAATACATTGCCACAAGGTAAGATTAGCCATATTGAGGACATCAATTCCAATTATTTCCTTTTCTGTGCTTACTATAGTGGCATCTGCACCGGGATACCCCATTTAACTGGGATAGCCACACAGTTGGTACTGTGTCATCGACCCCTTGGATTTGATATGTTTGCACATTTTCCTGGTCTGAAGTGGGAGAAACCTTGCTTGTAAAACTGATTCCAGCCCCTGTGTCAATCAACGCTAATTTATCCTGACCCCCTATCCTGCTGTTCACATTGGGCGTCCACATGTGAAGCAAGAGTTAAGTTTAAAGCCTTAGTTTTAACCCATAAGGCTTTTTATACACTAACCCTGACTATCTGTGAAATCTAACTATTCCTTACACTGCCACACGAACCCTTAGATCCCTGACAGACAACAGGTTAGTGATTCCTCCTCTCGCTAGGGCTAGATGGGAATCTACACGGAATTCGGCTTTTTTTCTATTTGTCGCCCTCTCTTTGGAATGGCCTTCCAAAGAGATCTTGAGAAATCTTACTTTCATTTTCGGAAACTTTTGAAAACCTTCTACTTTATCAATTATGTAGAACAGAATTTAGAATAATGGAAGAAAGGTTATAAATGGGCATCTGTAATATTGTATTGTTTGTCTGTGTAGAATATATTATGTATTTAATCTTGTATTTGCGGTGTTCATCTTATGTAGCTAGTTTGTGGGTTTGCTGTGCTTTCCTGTACATATTGTATTGCTTCTTTTTTTATAAATTGTAAACCATTCTGTCTTGCAGTAGCAATAAGATACGGTATATAAATTGACGTAAATAAATGTGTCCAAAATCAAGGGTGCCACAAACTTTAATTTATATTCTGAATCTGTCTCCTTTCCCTTCTCCTGAGGTGCTGGAAGTGCATGCTCAGGTAAGTGAAAAGAGTCAGGCTGGGCACAAAATACTTGGAATTGTTTGATATTTGGACACTGGAGATCAGGACATCCCTATTCCTTTTTTTCTTGCTTATCCTGGGCAGCTATCAATTCGCTTTTTATTCTGTCTAATTCTAGCTGCATGGTATATTTATCTTGTTCCCATTTAATTTGTTGCTGTTTCAACTGGTCTGTCTGTGCTTTGAGTTCATGAAAGGGGATGTAGCCTGAGGAATTTCTAAAATTACCTCTGCTCTGCCCTCTCCATGGGGCCTGTCCTGAGTTTCCTGACCTATTGCTGTGGGAGGGCCCTTCTGCTTGCCATTTCTTTGCTTCTGACACAGTAATTACCTGGGATGGCTGAGTTTTCCACACAGATGTAATCCTAAGCATTAGCGTTTCAAAAGTTTCTTTGGGGTCCTCAGCAAATAATCTGAGATGTTTAGTAATCTCAGGAGAAAGGATTTCCAACAAAAATTCTTTATGATGTGTCTGACCATAATCTTCTGTTTTGGGCCAACCTCCTGGTCTTGAAAGGCTGTACTCTTTTTACCACTCCAGAGCTGCCCTGTAAATGGATATCCTCTTCTATAAAGTATCTCGGTCTTCTTTGATAGAGACCTCACCAACACCATTAAAATTAACTCTGACAAAGTAACTTCACAGGTTGAGGCCTCACTGGTGACTTTGTGGGGAAGACTAGATACTATTAAAATGATGATAGCCCCTAAAATCACATACACATTCAGCATGGTCCCTCTTCTCTTCCTTTGTGCCTTTTATAGGCGTCTGGAAAAGATGCTCACCAACTTTTTATGGAATCTTAGGTTGCCCAGAATCTGAGTAAACTTAAGCTTCCGAAAAGGCATGAAGGAGTGAAATTTCCTGATCTTTTGCTTTATCATAAAGCCTTCATTATGCAGCAGGGCATGGAATGGATCGTTCCTGTAAATGTTACTTCCCCGCCCAGATGGTTAACCTTTGAACTAAATCTCACTGTAATACGGTCACAGCGGAGCAAATTCACACTCTACGTTTTTCAGTGACCGTCTTGTGTTAGAGGGATTTGGTGTCACTACACTTGTGTCAGTGTGATATTGATACACTATGGAATTTATTAATTTCATTTATCTGAGAGAACTAAGCAGGACTGTGAGATTTTCATGTACATACTACCTAGTTGTATAATGGTAATGGAGTTATACTAATTCACATTCTATTGGTCTGGTGTCCTTTTCCTGCTTCCCTGGGTTTCCATCTCAGTCAGATTTAGCCTCCTTTGGGCTGTGGTGTCAGGAACCTTCATTCAGGTGTTGCTCCCTGAGGTTTAATCCCCCTCACTGGTAACCCCATTTCCATCCCACCCACCCATTTCAGCTCCAAAACTCTGCCTGAGAGGCACAGATGCAGCTCCTGTGATAGAGAATAAGTTGGATTTCTGTGATAAATTTGGGACCGAAGATGAGACAAGTGAGTTGTTGTTATCAAGAAAATTTTGCCTGTTCTGGAGTCTATACAGGGGAGAATATTTCCTCTTACAGCTTACTAAAAAAAAAGTATTCAGATCCTGGTATCACCTCAGTGGCAGCAACACACAGTCGCTCCACTGTCAACTACTTTGTCAAGCAAGGAAGGTTATTCTGAGTCTGTAAACCTTCCAAGCCCTGCCCCACTCTTCTACAACTTGTCTCAATTTCCCCAGGCATCTAACCACACTTGCAGATGCCCCACCAGCTGCCTAGTAGCCGAATCCCTACTCAGTCTGCCAATGCCCATATCTGCCTTCCTCATTAAGTCACAAATTCACATCCCTGAGTTCTGCATTTTTTTTTCCTGAAGGGGGGGCACATTTGATTGGTGTGGCAGGTAAGGGGACCATTGCCCCCTCAGTCATTGTAAAAACAGAAAGCCTCTCTGTCATTCCCCCCTAACTCTCAGTGGTCAATCATCCCCCCTTTACCTCCCCTCCCCCTCCTCTGCAGTCTCTCCCATCCCAGTTCCTCCTTGTTGCTCTGAAAGCGTCAGTGCTGAAAAGAACAGTACCATGCCACATGATATCTCATTCAAGTGTACGACAAGTCTCTTCTAAGTCCCGATCCATCGGACTCATACAGGGCCAGTCTTAGTCAGGGGCGACAGGGGTGGTTACACAGGGCCCCAATGCTCCTAGGGGCCTTGCATCTCTGCTACGTCTGTCCTCCTGTCTCGGAACACCTTCCTACTCCATACCTTAATGTGCATCTACATTTCCTTTTGATGCCACTTCCTGTTTCTGCAAGGGTAGGATGCAGCAATGAAGAGACTCTGGGCTCATCAGCTGATGGGATATGAAAATCGCTGCTGCTGTATGCCACTCTCTACTGAAATGTGGTGGATGCACATCAAAATATGGGTAGAGGTGGGGTTCCGCGAGCTTTGAACCTCCTTTTACACTCTGATAATAGCTTATGGTGGTGGGCGCTGGTAGGGGTCTGCATAGGGCCCCCCTATTGCTAAGACCAGCCATTTGTATATTTAAAGCAATAAGAAAATTATTTGCAGAAGACCATTGAATTGTTCAGGGGTGTTTGCTGATGATGAAGCAGCCCAGCCCCCGTGAGCTTTTTAGTTATCTAGCCGGGAGCTTCTTGAGGCATCACCTCTTCATTCTATAAATTTAATGTACGGTCAGACTTAATGCCAATTGAGTCTTCACCTATCTCCTTCATTATTGTATATGGTTGTTCAGACAGAAGTATTAGGAGGAGATTGCCTTCATAATTTGCTTTAATCATTGGATTATAAACCTCTGTGCAGCAGCTCATAGGTTTGCTTTGTTTTGTGTATGGTAATGACGGCTGCGAGGGGAAGTGGAAACAGAGATTAACCAAATTGGCTTCCTTGCTTAGAGTGGACTTGATAGGCTCACTTCCACTCTACTACTACTATTATATAGCGCTACCAGACGCATGCAGCGCTGAACATTTGACATGGAGAGACAGTCCCTGCTCAAAGAGCTTACAATCAAGGTAAAACAGACAGACAAGACATTATGGGCAAGGGAAATACAGGGTAAAGAGTAACAGGGGAGGAGGAGGGCAAATGAGTAGCGGTTAGGAGCCAAAGGCAGCAGTGAAAAGGTGAGCTTTCACTCAGCATAGATTTAAAAACAGGTAGAGATGGAGCTAGACATATGGGTTTGGGAAGACGGTTCCAGGCATAAGGTGCGCCGGATGAAAGGAACGAAGTCTGGAGTTAGCAGTGGAGGAGAAGGGGGACGACAAGAGAGATTTGTTCAGAGAGCGGAGTTCACGGGGAGGAATGTAGGGAGAAATGAGAGAGGAGAGGTAGTGAGTGGTCATAGAGTGGATGCATTTAAAGGTCAGTAAGAGGAGTTTGAACTGTATACAGAAGCGGACAGGGAGCCAGTGAAGTGACGTGAGGACTGGGCTAGTGTGGGCATAATGATTCTGGCGGAAAATAAGTCGAGCTGCAGAATTCTGGACAGATTGGAGAGGAAAAGATGATTGAGCGGAAGACCAGTGAGAAGTAAATTGCAATAGTCCAAGCGAGAAGTAACAAGGGTGTGAATAAGGGTTTTGGTGGTGTGTTCAGAAAGGAAGGGGCGAATTTTGCTAATGTTGAAGATAGAGCGACAGGTTTTGGCGATTTGTTGAATATGAGCAGAGAAGGAGAGAGAGGAATCGAAGATGACTCCAAGGTTACAAGCTGAGGAGACAGGGAGGATATGAGAGCCATTAACAGAGATAGAGAATGGGAGGAAATGAGAAGTTCAGTTTTAGCCATGTTTAATTTGAGATGGCGTCGAGACATCCAGACAGCAATGTCAGACAAGCAGGCAGAGATTTTGTCCTGGATTAAGGTTGAGATTTCAGGGGTGGAGATGTAGATCTGAGAGTCATCAGCGTAAAAATGGTAATGAAAACATGGGATGAGATCAGGGCACCAAGGGAAGAGGTATAGATGGAGAAAAGGAGTGGTCCAAGGACAGAACCCTGAGGCACACCTACTGAAAGCGGAGGGAAGGTGAAGAGGATCCACCAGAGTGAACACTGAAAGTACGGAGTGAAAGGTAGGAAGAACCAGGAAAGAACAGGGCCCTGGAATCCAAGCGAGGACAGCGTATCGAGGAGTAAGGTGTGGTCAACAATGCCAAAAGCAGCAGATAGGTCAAGAAGGATGAGGATGGAATAGAGACCTCTGGATTTAGCCAGAAGCAGATCATAAGGCTTTAGTAAGTGCAGTTTCAGTAGAGTGAAGAGGGCGAAATCCAGATTGAAGTGGGTCAAGAATAGGTTGAGAAGAGAGAAAGTCAAGACAACCGTGGTGAATGACGCGTTCAAGTAATTTGGAGAGGAAGGGAGAAGGGAGATGGGGGGATTGTTGGAGGGACAGGTAGGGTCAAGTGAGGGTTTTTTAAGGAGTGGAATGACAATAGCATGTTTGAAGGTCGTAGGAACAGTTGCAGTGGAGAGTGAGAGATTAAGGATGTGACAGATGTCAGGGATGATAGTAGGAGTGATAGTGTTAAGTAGGTAAGTGGGGATGGGATCAGAGGAACAGGTAGTACATTTAGAGGAGGAAGGAAGGGCAGTTTCTTCAGTAGAAACTTCTGAGAAGGAGGAAAAGAAGGAAGGAAGGAAGGAAGTAGGGGTGGTGGACTAAGAGAGAGAGAGGTGGGGAGGGTTTGGATGAAAATTCAAGGTAAATCTTACGGATTTTATCATGGAAGTAATTCTCTAGAGTCTGTGGAGAAAGAGAAGGGGGAATAGGAGACGGAGTGAAGTCAGCAAGGGTACGGGATTTAAGCCAAGAACATTCTGCTGAGCAGGCGCAGGTGAAAATAACGGATTCTAGAGGTTAGCCAAGTTTGGGCTTGGTACGCCTAGTAGGATTGGGACATGAGAGGGGCAAGAGCGTCAAGAGCAGAGGAGAGAATAGTATCGTAAGAAGAAGTAGCTTCATTCACCGACTTAGATAAAGTGGTGGTAGAGAGAAGGTTAGAGACACAAGAGGATAGAGTAAAGGGGTCGATAGCTTGAAGGTGGGGGATGAGATTGGGTGGGACTGGGGAGGAGGGTGCTTAAGATTGAAGGTTAGTAGGTGATGGTCGGATAGGGGGAGATCAGAGGAATAGAAGCTGGAGGGAAAGCAGTTAGAGGAGAGGATAAGGTCGAGACAGTGACCATTTTGGTGAGTGGGTGCCGAGGAGCACAGTTGAAGATTGAATGAGGACGTTAGGGCAAGGAATTGGGAGGCATAGGAGTCGGATGGATCATCAGCGTGGATGTTAAAGTTCCCAAGGATAATGGAGGGGGATGAAGGATTATGAATGAGAGAGCCAGGCGTCAAAGTCAGTGAGAAAGGATGGAAGAGACTTATCAGGGGGGCGATAAATGACTGCTAGACGGAGAGGTAAGGGAGTGAAGAGGTGGATAGAGTGGACTTCAATGGACGAAAAACAGTGAGACTGGGGTGGGAGAAGAGGTTGGAAATTGCAGGAAGGAAGAGCAGAAATCCAAGAGAGGGCAAGAGAAAAGATAGCCACCATGGCAGAGGGCCGCGACAGAAGTAGAGTCATCAGGGGAGAGCCAAGTTTCAGTTAAGGCAACTCCTGACTCTTAAACCTCATTGCTGCACTTTGAGTGTATGGCAATGACGGCTGCGTAGGGGAGTGGAAACAGAGATGAACCAAATTGGCTTCCTTGCTTACAGTGGACTAGATACGCTCACTTCCACTCCTGGCTATTAAACCTCCTTGCAGCAGCTCATAGGTTTGCTTGCTTTTTTGTGTATGGTAATGACGTCTGCGAGGGGAAGTGGAAACAGAGATTAACCAAATGTATAATTGTAGCAACAATAAAGTACTACAGGGAAAGCGTCAGTTTGGTGAATGTATATCTAGGAGACCGAGAGACCTTCCCCCAGCCCCATGAAGGGTTTATTGTAAGCTCTGTGGAGCAGGGACTGTCTCTTCATGTTCAAGTGTAGAGCGCTGCGTACCTCTGGTAGCGCTTGTTCTGTCCTCTGACAGCCTCGCACTAGTTTTATAACGTGATCCTAAAATGTGTGTGATGCTTTTACTGTTATTCTCAGTTCTAAGGACTATCATTGCTGCAGTTTCTCACTGCAGAGATACATGAGCAATGCACTGTGGGTAATGTAGTTCACAGGCAGTGCAACCACACTTGCTTGGTTGTGTAAGAACTGTTACCACTGGTTGTGAGGCTGCCCCAGACTCCTCTCTGCCAAGCTTGACTCTTTTGTCTTCCTGCTATCATTTCCTGGTCATTCTCACTTCTCTGTCCGGGAGGTTCAGCCAGGTATGACCTTTCCCGCAATCAAGAACTGTCCTCTAGGACCACCCCTTGCTACCCGATGCAGCTCTGTCCCCATTGGTCTCTATCTGCTCCTCCCTGAACCCACGTTGAACCCTCATCACCTCTTTGTCCCTTGAGCCATGAGGCATTCCCACCACCTAGCCAGAGTGAGACATGGAGCATGTACCATCCTATTCCTGACAGCTCTGCCCTGCTGAAACTCCCTGTAACGAACCTGTTTTTTTTCTCTTGAAAATATCCTCTCTAATGAGATATTGCACATTCCAGTCACCCAGCTTTGGACCATTTCTACCTGTTCAACTATCCTTCCCCCCCCCCCCCGCAATATATCTACTCTCTTCAGATCTCCACCCCAACAGCTCTCAGAGTAAGTAGTCTCTGTGTCCTAGAGCAGCACCTCTGAACATCTATCTGTGAGTAATTATCTGTGATTTAGTCAATAAAAGAGACTTCATAAAAATAATAGAGACTTCGGGTGATTGGTGTGCCAAGGTTATACTCCAAGATATTGGGCCTCTAGTTATCAAGCCTCAAGGGTCTTGACAGCGCTATAGAAATGATAAGTAGTAGTCGTTTTCACCAAGGAGGTTTAATATACAGGAGACAAAGTGATGTCAAAACGTTGAAACCCATTAGGTCAAATCTCAGTTTTCCTTTCCCCGCGCAGCCGTCATCCCCGTACACTCATAACAAAGCAAGGTTGGCTTTGTTTTGAATGTGCTAGAGATGACGGCTGCGTGAGGGGAGTGGAAACAGAGATTACCCAAATTGGCTTCCATTGCTTACTGTGGACTAGATAGGCTCCTTCCAGTCCTGGCTATTAAACCTCCTTGCAGCACCTTGAGTGTATGGCGATGACGCTGCGTAGGGGAGTGGAAACAGAGCTTAACGAAATTGCTTTCCTTGCTTACTGTGGACTAGATAGGCTCACTTCCAGTCCTGGCTATTAAACCTCCTTGCAGCACCTTGAGTGTATGGCGATGACGGCTGCGTAGGGGAGTGGAAACAGAGCTTAACCAAATTGGCTTCCTTGCTTACTGTGGACTAGATAGGCTCACTTCCAATCTTGGCTATTAAACCTCCTTGCAGCAGCTCATAGGTTGCTTGCTTTTTTTGTGTATGGTAATGACGGCTGCGAGGGGAAGTGGAAACAGAGATTAACCAAATGTATAATTTGTAGCAACAGTAAAAGTACTACAGGGAAAGCGTCAGTTTGGTGAATGTATATCTAGGAGACCGAGAGACCTTCCCCCAGCCCTGTGAAGGGTTTATTGTAAGCTCTGTGGAGCAGGGACTGTCTCTTCATGTTCAAGTGTACAGCGCTGCGTACGTCTGGTAGCGCTATAGAAATGATAAGTCGTAGTCGTTTTCACCAAGGAGGTTAATAGACAGGAGCCAAAGTGAAGTCAAAACGTTGAAACCCATTAAGTCAATCTCAGTTTCCCCTTCCCCATGCAGCCGTCATCCCCATACACTAATAACAAAGCCCCTACCAATCTGGCAACAAAAGTGGGCAATGTTCATCCTTTCCCAAAACCTGAGTCATTCTATCCTGTCCCTGCAATTTACTGGGGATATTTGTGGTATACTTTTGAGGCAAGAGCAACCTCACTCTGTTCACAGCCCCATTGCGTTGAAGCAAAGGTAGTTATGATCTCTGGACAGGACTCTTTGGAGTAGGGAGAAGGGCATCCCCAAACCTCAGGATCATGGCAGTAAGAAGCAATGAAACACAGAAAAAATGAAGGCAGATAAAGACCCTGTGGCCTAACCAGTTACAACGTCTTCCAGATTGCACAGAAGTAGGCTGCTCTCATTGAACAAGTGGATAACCCAGGAAAAAGTTGTTTCCTTGAAGAGCAGAGAAATGAATCCTCAGAAACCACTGGAAACACTTTATAGGGAACCTCTAATGCAGAGCTGCCAAGTTACCTAGTTCCAGGAGGGAGACATTTGGCCAATCCTGGGTTTGGAATTTAAACCCTAAAGCATTGTGGGATATATAGTCCATGATTCTACCCATTCAAATCCAGGCTGCAGACCCTGTAATATATTAGCAAGTAATTTAAAAGTAGAAACCAGTTTCATACCCACAGTCAGAGAGAGGAGAAATATTGGGCTTAACCACTGCCCAAAGGGTTTCACCATAAAAGAGAGGGTAAGGATTTTCACAACTATACCCTCTGTGAAGAAGGGTGGAAGATGCTTGAGAATGAAGTGGAGATTGTTTATGTACAGCCTCTGGGGTATTCCTCAGTCCTGTCAGTCTGAGATACTTGCTACAAATATTAACCTCATTGTATATAGACAACAATAAGACAATCACTGAATGATGCTGCAAAGGTTTTATTTACTCTACTAGAAAGTAACCAGAGCTCCGGTAATGTCACCAGGAGTCCCTGGAGGGCTGTGGGAGTAGAGGGTACAGGGGAGGTGTCCTCAAGCGGGAGAAAGACTCTTCTGAATTTCAACAGTGAGGCTGGTCCAAAATCAAGTACAAGTCTGGTTCACTAGAGGAGGAGAGAGAGGTGAGACAGCATTAGCAGAACCAGGGGGAATATCTCGCCCCCCACCTCACAACATCATATAGAGCACTAACACTCCTACCTAGACCCTGAAACTCAGAACAGTGGAAGGAGTTCCTGATATGTCCTCAGCTAAGTAGAGTCACAGAGCTCAAAACAGGAGTTATTAAAACAAACTTGGCTACAGTCCCAGTAAAAAGCCCTCAGAGGAGTCTCAAGTCAAAGTAGAGAACATTTTGAAGAGTGCCAACCTTATTAATTTTTGAAATATGACCTATTAGATCCCACGACTGCCCCATGAATAAGTCCTGTGACTCTAAAAAGGGCTTCAGTTTATCCTTTATTGAAGGGGAGTGTTCTGGATCTTACTCAGGTTGAGAGCTATCGTCCTATTTCATCTTTGACATCATAAATATTGGTGGCGGAGCTGGTGGTGGAGGCGGGGATAGTGCTGGGCAGACTTGTACGGTCTGTGCCAGAGCCGGTGGTGGGAGGCGGGACTGGTGGTTGGGAGGCGGGGATAGTGCTGGGCAGACTTATACGGTCTGTGCCAGAGCCGGTGGTGGGAGGCGGGGCTGGTGGTTGGGAGGCGGGGATAGTGCTGGGCAGACTTATACGGTCTGTGCCAGAGCTGGTGGTGGGAGGCGGGGCTGGTGGTTGGGAAGCGGGGATAGTGCTGGGCAGACTTGTACGGTCTGTGCCCTGAAAATGACAGTTACAAATCAAGGTAAGATATACATAAAAAGTAGCACATATGAGTTTGTCTTGTTGGGCAGACTGGATGGACTGTGTGTCAGGATTGCAGGAGGTCAAAATTATTGCTGGACATACTTATATTAATATGAAATCAGTTTGACAATATTAAACCACCTTCTGACCTCTGATAAACTCTCCCCCCTCTCCTGCAGGAACCATTGAGGATGAAATGGACCAAATGGTGCTCAGAGAGGCCTGATAGCCCTTTGGGTTCTCAATTACTCCTGATTAACATACCTTTTGTTCCATCTGGGAGCAGGGCTTCAGAGCAACCAAAGCCAGACAGTCAGGCTCCACCACTAGGGACTTCAAACAGGACAACCTGTGAAAGTTGTCACCTTTCCTGACTTCAGAAGTCTGTAAAGGAAATAACTGGGAAAGAGAAGTTTTTGATCTCTCTCTGCTCCTGTTCCCTCTAAAGCAGAGCTCACTAGGGCTCTCTCTCGCTCTCTGTCTTTCTCTGTGCAGCAGAGCACAGAGCTCAGCTTGGGGTCTACTTCCCCCCCTCTCTCTGTCCCCGGGCACTTCTCTGTGTCCAGGGCACTAGGTCTCCCTCTTTCTTTCTCCCTGCAGCAGAGGGCACGGGACTCTGCTGGGCTGTCTTTGTTTCTTCTTCTTCTTTCTCTGCACACCTCCATCTTTAGCCACCATAGCACCTGGCTCTGCTCCCCCCCTTCTCAGACAGCTCTAGTCCAAGGTTTCTTTCTTCCTATGAACAAACACCCTATCCTTTCTTTCTCCCTCCCTCTAAATACACACCCCAAGACAGCTTGTACCCCTTTTCCTGTACTAAGTGCTGTGAGCCAATACATATATGCAAATAGAATATACTTTATATATCCAAATCCGTGTGGATTGCGTATTCTTTGGGAACCCACTGCCTCTGTGAAGTGGACCCCGGGACCAACCCTAGACAACGATAGCTGACATCTGGGGAGCTCGTCTCGGTTTCAAAAAGAGGATCTCCAGCTGGGTAAGTAAGACATTGTTTTGCGTTCTGCATGTTTGCATATGTACTTCTAGGCTTGTTAAGGGGGGGTGGAAAGTTGAAGTAATTTAATGCTGTGTTTGGGGCTGCTCAGAAAAACTGATAGATCTTCCAACTTTATTGGAAGGGGTACCAAGTGAAACAGTCCACATTTTTAAACACTACATATCTGTCTTTGGTAATCACTTAATTTCCTGTCACTTTGAACTATTTCTCTACCAGCCAGTCTCTGTCTTGGTGAAAAGTCAGCTTTGCCTGACAGGGAACCGACAGTTGGCATATCTAATTTAACACCTGCCTTGCTTAATCTATATTCATTCTAAACTATCCCTCCAGCCCCTCTACTTCATAAAGAGGGCCTTTCCAAATTCAAGAGCTACACAGAGCTAGTTCCATATATGTATATCTATTAAGAAACTAGCCAGGTCCCGGTACCAATTTAAGTATTTTTCAGCAGCCTCAACCATGGACGCTTTTGATCTTAAAGAACTAAAAGTTATGGAACAGACTTATTGTAACAAAAAGGGAGGCCCATTTGAAGGAGAATTCCCAGAGGATTCCTGGTATGATATTCAAAAACAAATGGTACACCATTCCCAAGAGTTCAAAAAGAAAACTAATAAACGGAAATGCCTTTTTATGCAAGGCCTGTGTAGGGGACTAATTATTTTGAAACAGCAAAAGGCAGACCTGACCACTCAGTGCACTCAGTTAACCAGGGACCTTGAGGACGCGCAGGCATGCATCTCGATGCAACGAGCACAAGTTGTGCAAGCAACAAATTCCTTCTTACATGTAAATGAACAATTGGATGAGGCTAAAACAGAATTAAAACATTTAAAAAGTAAATGTGCCTCAAAGGACCAGATTAACTCTGTGCACTGGCAGACCCCAAGTATTTCTCCCTCAGCACCGCCAGCCTATGAAACACCCTACAAGCCAGGTTTTCAATTCATAGAACCACAAAAGCACACAGAAGTGTGTGTAGTGGATTTGAGAAGTGGGGGCAAATCTAAGACTGAAAACACTGACTTAAGCACTCAAACATGCTTAGATGAGGAAACCCCAGGCACAAGCACTAACCTGAGGGACAGGGAGGATTCTGCAGACACAGAAACTGAGTCCAGTACAGACCCCAGAACACCAGTAAACTTGGTACTGTTTGACTCATTAAAAGATAGTGACATTGAAAGAATAACACAGAAGGTCGGCCCTATGCCTTTTAATATGAATGAATGGTGCAAATGGGCCACTGATATTCTGATTCACTGGGGCCTAGGAAAGTATAAGAGGAAAACGTCTGACTTTGACAGACTTATGCACGTGGCTTTAGGACCCCACTATTTTAAAGTAGGATCTCTCACCCACCCATACCAGTTATTGAAAAAGGGTCTTGAGCAATTATTCGCTGTACTCAAATGCAAGCACCCCTGCCAAATGACACACTAGAAGAATTTGCGCACAGATTGTGGGTGCTAGAAGCAGCCTTCAAGACCAGGAGGGTTGGCCCAAAACAGAAGATTATGGTCAGACACATCATAAAGAATTTTTGTTGGAAATCCTATCCCCTGAGATTACTAAACATCTCAGATTATTTGCTGAGGACCCCAAAGAAACTCCTTTTGACACGCTAATGCTTAGGATTGCATCTGTGTGGAAAACTCAGCCATCCCAATTAATTACTTGTCAGAAGCAAAGAAATGGCAAGCAGAAGGGCCCTCCCACAGCAATAGGTCAGGAAACTCAGGACAGGCCCCATGGAGAGGGCAGAGCAGAGGTAATTTTAGAAATTCCTCAGGCTACATCCCGTTTCATGAACTCAAAGCACAGACAGACCAGTTGAAACAGCAACAAATTAAATGGGAACAAGATAAATATACCATGCAGCTAGAATTAGACAGAATAAAAAGCGAATTGATAAGCAAGAAAAAAGGAATAGGGATGTCCTGACTCCAGAGTCCAAATATCAAACAATCCCAAGTATTTTGTGCCCAGCCTGACTCTTTTCACTTACCTGAGCATGCACTTCCAGCACCTCAGGAGAAGGGAAAGGAGACAGATTCAGAATATAAATTAAAGTTTGTGGCACCCTTGATTTTGGACACATGTGGACGCCCCAATGTGAACAGCAGGATAGGGGGTCAGGATAAATTAGCGTTGATTGACACAAGGCTGGAATCAGTTTTACAAGCAGGGTTTCTCCCACTTCAGACCAGGAAAATGTGCAAACATATAAAATCCAAGGGGTCGATGACACAGTTACCAACTGTGTGGCTATCCCAGTTAAATGGGGTATCCCGGTGCAGATGCAGAGGGAACATGATGATGAAATTTTGGAAACCAATGCAGCCACTATAGTAAGCACAGAAAAGGAAATAATTGGAATTGATGTCCTCAATATGGCTAATCTTACCTTGTGGCAATGTATTGGATCTCCAAAAATGTCTACAGTTTTGGTGCACGAAGCAATTCCCATGCATTTAGCCACACAATGCACAAAAGCTGACCACAGTATGATCTGAGTGTAATTCCCACAGAGGTTATAGACATCCCTGTCTGGGCCCAAGACAAACTAGAATGTGGCAGAATGTCCACAGAAATCCTGTTAGAAGGGGAGGATCCTCCGCCACAAAAGCAATATCCAGTACCTCATCAGGCGATAGAAACCGTAGCTAAGATTATACAGGTACTGGAAGAGAGGGGCATAATTAGACCGATCTCTTCTACATGCAACTCTCCAGCATGGCCATAGTTAAACCAGGAGGCTCCTTTAGACTGACCATAGATTTCCGCGCCCTAAATCAAGTATCAAAATCTGTGGTACCGGTTGTAGCCTCATACCCGGAAATGATCTCTAAATTAAACCCCCCAACTGCCGTCATCTACTACGTATGTTACTATTTATAAATATTGCTTAACATGTTGTATTCCTTAGGTATTCAGGGTAGTGTGTTGGTTCTGCTCGATTCTATAGAGCCTTTAAGGATGGTCTGTTATCACAACAGGTGTCTCTCATGGTTCCACCATTTCTGCGATATTTAATATTTAATGCCAATCTGTTGTGTATTGCCATGATCGGAAGTCCATTATCATCTTGTAGCATGATACCAGAGTTGTTTAAATATTTTGTTAGGTCAGATACAAAGATAAAAGGTACTGAAGCAAAGAGATTTCAAGTTCCTCTTCTCCTCCCACCTGGAAGACTGAACAAAAGCTTGGCTGGGTGTGAATCAGCATAATAAAAGCTCAAAGATGGAACAGCAGACACAGAGACTGGGGGTTTGTGAAACTCCACCTATCACAGACAAAGAAACATATACAGAAAGCCATTTGCCAGCAGGAAGCAAAGTTGCCAGGTGGGCGGGTTTTCGCCAGCGGCGGTGGGAAAATTTCACCGGCCACGGGATGCGGTTTTTTGGGCGGTTTTCCCATCGCCGCTGTGCAAGTTCGTCGTTTTTTTTCCGAGGCTTCTGTTGGTCCAGTTCGGTCCCAATAGAAGCTTTTCCGGGGGTTCTATTGGTCCAATTTGGTCCAATAGAAGCTTTTCAGGGCCGGGGTTGACATCATGGATGACGGGGGCGGGGCTAGTGGTGGGAGGCGGGGTTAGTGATGCGGGGGGCGGGGTTGGTGACGCGGGACGTGGTTCGGTGACGCGGGAGACTGGGATTGGCTAGGAACGCCACTGATTGTAAATAAATGGTCTTTTATGTTCTGAGCACATGTTCTTAAACCTTGCAGTGCAGATTAATGTAATTCAACAAATATAATATTTAATTCCCCCTTATTCTTGCAATTGCACTTAGGGAATAGAAATCCACGGGAGATGTATGTGTTAGGCTGTGAGAGTCTGATAGGTACGGACGGGGAGAGGGATCTTGGGGTGATAGTATCTGAGGATTTGAAGGCGACGAAACAGTGTGACAAGGCGGTGGCCGTAGCTAGAAGGTTGTTAGGCTGTATAGAGAGAGGTGTGACCAGCAGAAGAAAGGGGGTGTTGATGCCCCTGTATGTCGTTGGTGAGGCCCCACCTGGAGTATTGTGTTCAGTTTTGGAGGCCGTATCTTGTTAAGGATGTAAAAAGAATTGAAGCGGTGCAAAGAAAAGCTACGAGAATGGTATGGGATTTGTGTTACAAGAAGTGTGAGGAGAGACTTGCGGACCTGAACATGTATACCCTGGAGGAAAAGAGAAACAGGGGTGATATGATACAGACGTTCAAATATCTGAAAGGTGTTAATCCGCAAATGAACCTTTTCCGGAGATGGGAAGGCGGTAGAACTAAAGGACATGAAATGAGATTGAAGGGGGGCAGACTCAAGAAAAATGTCAGGAAGTGTTTTTTCACGGAGAGGGTGGTGGATGCTTGGAATGCCCTTCCGCGGGAGGTGGTGGAGATGAAAACAGTAACGGAATTCAAACATGCGTGGGATAAACATAAAGGAATCCTGCTCGGAAGAAAGGGATCCCCAGAAGCTTAACCAAGATTGGGAGGCAGAGCAGGTGGTGGGAGGCGGGGCTGGTGGTTGGGAGGCGGGGCTAATGATGGGCAGACTTATACGGTCTGTGCCCTGACAATGGCAGATACAAATCAAGGTAAGGTATACAGAAAAAGTAGCACACGTGAAATTATCTTGTTGGGCAGACTGGATGGACCGTGCAGGTCTTTTTCTGCCGTCATCTACTATGTTAATTGGATTTCTCCTTCTTCCTATATTTTCAAAATTAAATCTCAGTTCACTTGTGTGGTAAACAGGAGTTTCAGAAAAAGTGTGAATTGTCTCTCTCTCTTCCTCAATTTCCTGTAGTAAGTTGTTTCCTTCTTCAAGAGATCTCTCCTTTAGAAGTTGTCTTTCATCGATTTGACTACCTACAGCAGGAACCTGGACTGTGCCAAGCTAAAGAAACTTCCTACCCTCTAATTTTCCTGACTCAAATTATTAAACTGAAAATTTATAGCCCTATCTATGTAGATGGAGAGCACTTCTTCCCTTTTGAAGCTCCTAAAATGAATGAAACTCTCTCACTCACACACTCATAGATGCATTCCCCTCTCTACTCAGTAAGTTTACTAATCTGGCTAATTCAAAATGTGAGCAAAGTCTTTTTTGAACTTACAGGATTTAAACACTCTTAAACTGAAATTCTCTCTTTTCTATTTTTCATAAGCTTCAAGTAATCCTGAAATATTCAGATCCTTTTCTCAGAAGAAACCTCAAACTTGTAAATCTCCACCAATCTCTTTTCACACATATAAGGCACTCTTTTATAATTTCAGTCAACTTAGATCAAACAACAATTCTTTCTTTCAATTCTTACACACACGGAGCTCACAGCCAGGGTTGCCAGGTGGAAAATTTTTTCCCCACCCAAACCAGCCCAAAACCTGCCCAAAGTTAAACCCCGCCCCTGACACCCCCACCCCCACCGTCATCAACCCCGCCCCTGCCGTCATCGGCCCCGCCTCACCGTCATCGGCCCCGCTCAAAACGTCACTAACCCCGCCCAAAACGCCACTAGCCCTGCCCCCACGGCCCGAAAAACCGCTGAAAAAACTGCCGAAAGACCCAAAACAAGCCAAAAAAAACGCAACCCGCCGCGGGCAAAAATTTCCCGCGGCGGGTCGCGGAAAACCGCCCAATTGGGCGGGAAAAACCGCCCACCTGGCAACACTGCTGGGCAGATTTCTAACAGGAGCTGATCATCCAATCAGAAAGCTCTATTTGATTGCAGATTAACATACAGACACTCTAATGGGAATTTTTAGTCAAAAACACTAGATAAACCCTTCGTTTTTGTATCAAACTTCACATTTTGGATCAGAGCCATGCCCTAACATTAAGGCTGTAAACATTCCCATCAATGTTTACCCACAAATATGCAAATGAGATCCTCCCAAAAACGGACTAATTTGCATAAGGCTTGAGCAAATTTGAGTACATAGCATACCAATCCCATTTCCTAGCACCTAAATTCTGCAATTAGATTTAATGCAAATACTTTTAAAACTTCTTTTAGCACTTTTAAAATCTCAGGTGTCAGTGCAGGTCTCCTTGGAATGAATTGCCCATGTGCAGGAATTCATCCTAATTAAACATCTCCCTGGCAACCCAGGACACCTCCATCCGACCCCCCTGCTCTCCCAGCAGTAAGGTAAACAAATTAAACCAATTCCTACAACTATGGAATTTATTAATTTCATTTATCTGAGAGAACTAAGCAGGACTGTGAGATTTTCATGTACATACTACCTAGTTGTATATATGGTAATGGAGTTACACTAATTCACATTCTTTTGGTCTGGTGTCCTTTTCCTGCTTCCCTGGGTTTCCATCTCAGTCAGATTTAGCCTCCTTTGGGCTGTGGTGTCAGGAACCTTCATTCAGGTGTTGCTCCCTGAGGTTTAATCCCCCTCACTGGTAACCCCATTTCCATCCCACCCACCCATTTCAGCTCCAAAACTCTGCCTGGGAGCCACAGATGCAGGTCCAGGGATACCCTGAATTATTTTCTTTCTACAGAGCTCAATACTCACATTTTCTCTCATGGTAGACTAGAAGATTCTCCCGTATACATTGCACAACAACAATCCAGAGCTTCTCTAAATGGTAATTGGTTCTCATATTTAGTTATGTACCTATAAGACACAGAGATTGAGGTTTGTACACAGAACACACACCAACCCTCGCCGATGACAGAACATGGGGCCAAAATTAGGAATGTTTTGCGCAATAACAATGATGGGCCCTGACGCAGCTTTATGAAACATGTCATGTTGGCTCAAGTCCAAAATATATAATCAACAAGCTTTAAGATATGTGAAGTATGAATTTTAAAATAATTATGACAAGATAAGTTTTGATATTTTGGATTTCTGTGATAAATTTGGGACCGAAGATGAGACAAGTGAGTTGTCGTTATCAAGAATATTTTGCCTGTTCTGGAGTCTATACAGCGGAGAATGTTTCCTCTTACAGCTTACTAAAAAAATGATTCAGATCACCTCAGTGGCAGCAACACACAGTCCCTCCACTGCCAACTACTTGCCAACTACTTGTCAAGCAAACCACAACCCTGCAAGGAAGGTTATTCCGAGTCTGTAAACCTTCCAAACCAGATTCATACCATCTCCACGTCATGTCCCACTCTTCTACAACTTGTCTCAATTTCCCCAGGCATCTAATCACACTTGCAGATGCGACAGGGGTGGTCACACAAGGCCCCATGCTCCTTGGGGCCTTGCATCTCTGCTACGTCTGTCCTCCTGTCTCGGAACACCTTCCTTCTCCGTACCTTAATGTGCATCTACATTTCCTTTTGATGCCACTTCCTGTTTCTGCAAGGGTAGGATGCAGCAATGAAGAGACTCTGGGCTCAGCAGCTGATGGGATATGAAAATCACTGCTGCTGTATGCCACTTTCTACTGAAATGTGGTGGATGTACATCAAAATATGGGTAGAAGTGGGGTTTCGAGAGCTTTGAGCCTCCTTTTACACTCTGATAATAGCTTATGGTGGTGGGCGCTGGTAGGGGTCTGCATAGGGCCCCCCAATTGCTAAGACCGGTCATGGATGCATACTTCCTCTTGCCTTGTGGGCAGGGACTGAGAGGAAACTTGCCGTGCACTTAAATGTGAGACCTGTACTTTTCACTGCTGACCCTGTCAGAGACACACAGAGGATCTGCGATGAGAAGGGCAGACAATGAGGGAGTGTTAAGAAAAGGAGATGCTGGACTGAGGGGACAGAGAGGGAAGCTGCTGAGCCAACAGAGAAGAGATGCTGGATAAAGGGAAGGAGAGAGAGAGAGAGAAAAGGAAACTGATGATTGCATTTGATAGGGTGGTAGAGGGTCTGATGCTAGGGTTGAGGATGGGAGAAAAGGGCCGATGGTGGCAGATCTAATCTAATCTAATGTCAAGTTTATATACCACAAAAATCCCAATATGAGATTCTAGGTAGTTTACAATGCAAGAAGTTGCACAGAAGCAGGATAGAACAGAACAGTAGGATTAACAAAAGGTCTTCAATTTCTTATACAACCATCCATAGTTACCTAACGGTAAAGAATTCCATTCAGTAGTAGCATCAACCGGATGTTTAAATCTTATATTTCCAAAAACCGGTACCTCAGTACTAAATTTTCCTGCATTCTGACAGAATTATTTAAAGTAAATGTGAAAAGATCTGAGTTAACAGTTCATAATTCCCATACAGCACTTGATAGACTAAACAAATAATTTTAAAAATGATTCATGCAGGAGTGGAAGTTAGTCGGATCTGATGTGGGGTCTGGGAGAAAGGGGAGATAACTGCAGACCTGAGGATTGGATAAGGGGGCTGAAGTGGGAGATTGCAGAGAGATGAGAGAAGAGGTGAGTAGAGAGGAGAGATAATTGGAAGGAATAAAGGTGCAGAAAAGAAAGG
The DNA here is from genome assembly GCF_901765095.1 of Microcaecilia unicolor. NCBI lineage: Eukaryota > Metazoa > Chordata > Amphibia > Gymnophiona > Siphonopidae > Microcaecilia > Microcaecilia unicolor. The sequence continues at coordinate 21,101 of NW_021963920.1, forward strand.
AGAGAAAGGGTGGTGAAGAAACAGAATCAAAAAAGAGGTTAGGGTAGGGACAATACAAGTGACTGAGAGATGTACTTACTTTATAGGGACACATAATCTACATGAATTGTCCAAGATTTCCGGGTGAAAGTCACATTTAGGGTTCTTTATTAAGCCATCAAATCTGAGGGGAGATATGATACAAGTTTATAAAATACTGAGTGGAGTGGAATGGGTAGAGGTGAATTGCTCGTTTACTCTTTCCAAAAATATTAGGACTAGGGGGCATGCAATATAGCTACTAAGTAGTAAATTTAAAAAGAATCATAGAAGATATTTCTTCACTCAATGTGTAATTAAACTCTGGAATTTGTTTCTAGGGTAAAAGCAGTTAGCTTAGCAGGGTTTATAAATGTTTTGGATAGTTTCCTAAAAAAGAATCAATAAGCTAATATTAAGATGGACTTGGAAAAATCCAAAGCATATTCTAGGATAAGCAGAATAAAATTTGTTTTGCTCTTCTGGGATCTTGCCAGGTACTTGTGACTTGGATTGGCCACTGTTAGAAACAGGATACTGGGCTTGATGGACCTTTGGTCTTTCCCAGTACAGCAATGCTTATGTTCTTACGTTCAAAATATTCTTCTAATCTTACCTAGGTACACATAAATTGTCCAACATCAAGTCTATACAAATAATCTGTAAAGAATAAAAAGAAGAGTCAAAAGTCATAGGAATCCTCACATAGAAGGTGCCTGGGAGGGTTTGAGAATGTGGAGTGAGTAATAATTAGAGTGTTGAGGGTGTGAAGATGGGGAGATTTAGTATCCGAGGAGTCCTTAGACGTATGGGGTTATCTAAATTTATATCTACCTCGTGAGTCACTGCATGGTCAATCAGACTCTCTAAACCTAGAAAGAGGAAAAATAAAAATATTTAAATATCATAATTTGCTTGAATAACACTGAAAGCTACAACTCTGACAGTCTGCACCTCTCTTCCTAAAGTATTACAACATTCTTCTGAGGACCAGGTCTAGTTTAATGCTATATTGGACCTAGGGAAACATATTTTTCTGAGCCCCACCCCATGACCCCTGCATTGATCTTTATTTATGATTTCTTCCCCACCCCAATATTTGATTAATATCTATATGCAATTGCCAGAACCCTAAGAAATCAAGATGGGAGAGTTAGAACAGATTGCACTAAATTAGATATAATTGTCATCTCTAAGACCTGGTAGAAGAATAACAGTAGGACACTGTCATACCAGGATACAAATTATATCGTAGTGATAGGGTGGATCGAATTGGTGAAGTAGTCACTTTGCATGTTACGGAGGGCATGAATCAAATAGATTGAAAATTCTGCAGGAATCAAAACACATCTTGGAATCCCTATGGATTGAAATTCCATGTGTAAAGGGGAAAAGGATAGTGATTGAAGTGTACTACTGTCAACCTGGCCAGAATGGACAGATGGATGTAGAAATGTTATCAGAAATTAGAGAGACAAACAAACAAGACAACACAATAATAATGGGTGATTTCAATAACTCTGATATTGACTCAGTAAATATAACACCAGGGCAAAGTAACATAGAGGAGCATTTTTGAATGGGGATGCCCATCTCTGAGGATGTCTCCGCAAAGGGGCGGGGCATCCCGTAATATGGAAACAAGATGGCGTCCATCTTTCGTTTCGATAATACGGTCGGGGATGCCACAATCTCAACATTTAGGTCGACCTAAGAGTTGGTCGACCTAAATGCTGATGTCGCCGGCGTTAGAGATGGTAGCCCTCAGTTTTTGCCGATAATGGAAACCGAGGGCACCCATCTCAAATACGACCAAATCCAAGGCATTTGGTCATGGGAGGGGCCAAGATTCATAGTGCACTGGTCCCCCTCACATGCCAGGACACCAACCGGGCACCCTAGGGGGCACTGCAGTGGACTTCACAAATTGATCCCAGGTACATAGCTCCCTTACCTTAGGTGCTGAGCCCCCCCAACCCCCCCCCCCCAAAAAAAACCCACTCCCCACAACTATCCACCACTACCATAGCCCTAAGGGGTGAAGGAGGGCACCTACATGTGGGTACAGTGGGTTTCGGGTGGGTTTTGGAGGGCTCCCATTTACCACCACAAGTGTAAGAGGTGGGGGGGATGGGCCTGGGTCCACCTGCCTGAAGTCCACTGCAGCCACCACAACTGCTCCAGGGACCTGCATACTGCTGTCAGGGAGCTGGGTATGACATTTGAGGCTGGCATAGAGTTGTTTTTATTTTTGGTGGGACGGGGTTAGTGACCACTGGGGGAGTCAGGGGAGGTCATCCCCGATTCCCTCCAGTGGTCATCTGGTCTGTTCGGGCACTTTTTTTGACTTGGACCTGAAAAAAAGGGACCAAATAAAGCGGACCAAATTCTTGCTAGGGGCGCCCTTCTTTTTTCCATTATCAGCCGATGACACCCATCTCTTCTTGGCCGATAAACACACCCCATCCCGCCTTCTCTATGCCTCCGAATGCCCCCAGGAACTTTGGTCATCCCCGCGACGGACTGCAGTTGGGGGCGCCTGTTGGTACTGAAGTAGTGAGCCCTTGCGCCTTGACAGAGTGTGGAGGATCTGCGAAGCTCCGCACTCAGTCAGGCAGCCGGACAACTCCTAGCTTCACCTGGGAAGCGACCACCGTTCCCCGGGAGTTGAGCGCCCAGGTGCAAGTGGCCCCCAGGACTTCCGGATACGGTCGGGGTCGGACGGCCACCCGCCGTGGCAGGCAGGAGTAGAACAGATCCGGAACACAGATTGGGTAGGCAGCCAGTAGAGAAGGCTCAAGTTCAATCTACAGGTCAGGGCAGGCAGCAAGCAGAGAATGGTCAGGTTCAATCCACAGGTCAGGGCAGGCAGCAAGCAGACAATGGTCAGGTTCAATCCAAGTCAGCATCAACAGGAAAGTAGGAAGAAGAATGTTCAATCACCAGCACCAACCTCTAACAAGATAGAAGCCGAAGCAAAGATGGTGTCACAGGCCAGCTCTTAAATAGGCCTCCAATCAGAGGATCCTGGTCACAGCTGAGAGGTGAGAGATCTCATAGGGCATGCCCAAAAGATATTCAAGATGGCTGCCTCGTTGATGAACTACCTAAGATGGCTGCTCCTCAAACAATCCTTCCAAGATGGCTGCCCCTCAGATGATCTTTCCCAAATGGTTGCTGCTCAGATGATCCTTCCAATATGGCCGCCACTAGAAGAACAAGGTAGGGAATGCAACAGCGCCCAAAATCAGCTTTCGATTATACCGATTTGGGCGCCTGCGGGAGAAGGACGCCCATCTCCCGATTTGTGTCGAAAGATGGGCGTCCTTCTCTTTCGACAATAAGCTGGATAGTAACATAATAAATGACAGCAGATAAAGTCTGCCCAGCACTGTTCTTGTACTAAAAGTTCTGAAGATTCTGGAATCCCAATTAGTAGCAACATTCCATGTAGAATCCCAAAGAGTAACATAGTAAATGACGGCAGATAAAGACCTGTACGGTCCATCCAGTCTGCCCAACAAAATAAACTCATTTTTCATGGTCGGGTCATCGAGAGCCAGAGCCGGGCCCGGGACAAGGCCGCCCCTGGCCCCCCCCCCCACCCGAGGTCGCCACCCACCCGAGGTCACCGCCCACCCGAGATCACCAGGCCCCCCCACCCGAGGTCGCTGGGCCCCCCTCCACCCGCTATCGGGCCGGGCTCTCGGAGCTAACCTTGAGCCTCCTTTCACTTCGCAGCAAGCAGCGGCAGGGCAGACCTCTCCTCTTTCCTTCCGTGCCCCGCCCTCGCGGACGTTACGTCAGAGATACCGGTGCCAGAAATGGTAATCAAAGCTGACGAGTCAGAGAAACTGAATGAAATCTCTATAAATAGTAGATATTATTATAAGGAACAAAATTACAGAGCATATTCGAAAGCATGGATTAATGAGACAAAGCCAACATAGAATTACTGAAGGGAAATCTTGCCTCACCAATCTATTACATTTCTTTCAAGGGTTGAATAGACATGTGGATAAAGATGAGCCAGTCGAAATTGTGTATCTGAATTTTGAAAAGTAGTTTGCCCAGCACCAACGTCAGGCTCACCGGTCTATAATTTCATGGATCTCCTCTAGGACCTTTTTTTTAAAATTCAGCGTTACTTAGGGCACCCTCCAATCTTCGTGTACCTCACTCGATTTTAAAGATAAATGACATGTTACTAATAAAAGTACCTCATGAAAGACTCAAGAGGAAATTGGAAAGTCATGGGATAGGAGGTAGCTCCTATTACGGATTAAAAACTGGTTAAAAGATAGAAACAGAGAGTAGAGTTAACTGATCAGTATTCTCAATGTGCTGTGTCCGCTGGTTTTTTAACTGGTAGACCTGCCATCCAAATGGCAGATGACAAGTGCAAAGTGATGCATATGTGAAAAAGGAACCCGAACTATAGCAAATAGAATGATAGGTATTATTAGGAAAGGAATGGAAGCCAAAAATGAGGATGTTATAATGCCTTTGTTTCACTCCACAGTGCAACCGCACCTCGAATATTGTGTGCAATTCTGGTCACCACATCTCAAAAAAGATATAGTGGAATTAGAAAAGGTATAGAGAAGGGCAATGAAAATGATAAAGGGGTTGGAATGACTTCCCTAAGAGGAAAGGCTAAAGTGGCTAGAACTCTTCGAGGTCTATAAAATAATGAGTGGAGTGGAATGGCTAGATGTGAATCACTTCTTTCCAAAAAATACTGGACTTGGGGGCACACAATAAAGATACAAAGTAGTAAATTGAAAATGATTCAGAGAAAAAGTTTCTTCACTCAACGTGTAATTAAACTCTGGAATTCGTTGCGAGTGAATGTAGTAACAGCACTTAGCTTAGTATGGTTTTACAAAGGTTTGGATGGCTTCCTAAAAGAAGTCCATAGATCATTATTAAAATGGACTTGGGGAAATCCACTGCTTATTTCTAGGATAAGCAGCATAAAATATATTGTACTGTTTTGGGATCTTGCCAGGTACTTGATTTTTTCAGATTTTATACACTTTTAAGAGGTGACTATACCTGGGAGGCTGGAAAGTGTCAGGGTGATCAGCAGAAAAGTGACAGCTCCCTCCATGATCTAGCTCAGGAAGTCTTTCTCTCTTGTCTCTGAGTCTTCAGATTCTGCTCTGGATCTACGAACTGTGATCTATATATACTGGAAGAGTCATTCCACCGTCACTGGGGGAAGAAACCAGAGGAAGGCGGAGATTGGTTCGTGTCTAGAATCCTCCCTCTCTCAATTCAAATTATTTGAAAGAGCCGATCGAGGGGCTCGTGTGGGAATTTAAATGGAGTATTGTGTCTTGACGTCACACGTTCTGAATTGAGAGAGGGAGGATTCTAGATGCGAACCCGCCCGGGGTTTGTGTCCACTATTGGAGTTTCAAGTTGAAATTTGTTTTGTAAGTAATGAAGTTTTGAATATGAAAGGTTTCTAAGAAACATTGAAATACTAGTAAGAAAGGCCCGTTTCTGAGACCAATGAAATGGGCGCTAGCAAGGTTTTAATCATAGTGTGTATGTTTGAGAGAGTGTGTGTGAGAGTGACTGTGTGAGAGAGAGAGACAGAATGAATGTGCGAGTGTGTGTGTGACATAGAGTGAGAGTGTGTGTGAGAGAATGGTTGAGCACAGTCCATTTTAATAATAGGCTATGGATTTTTCGTTTAGGAAGTCATGAAAACCTTTTTTAAAGCCTGCTAAGTTGAGCACAGTCCATTTTAATTTTAGGCTGTGGACTTTTCCTTTCGGAAGCTATCCAAACATTTTTTAAACCCTGCTAAGTTATTTCCAGTTTTTAGTTACGCGTGACCTGATTAATTAGGAAGCTGATGTTTCATTAAGTGATTGTCTTTTTGGACATCCAAATTTGGTTGATCTATATAGAATGCAGAGGTATGTGTATGTCATGACTTTCACCCACACTCCAAACCGTAGAGGCATGCTGTATGTACTTGAACATAGGGCAGGGTAATTTTATAAGTAGTAAATATGCACCAAAACCCCGTTTTTAAATTCCCCTTCCCCCATGTATGCACATACAGCAAGGACGAATCTAGCACAGACTCAGCTCATGTCCGTTTCCTTGGCTTCCGGCCAGCACAGATGCTCCTTTACAGAAAGTTAACGGGCCATCTCTGCCCTGCTACCCCCTTCCCCAGTCTGGCTGGCACTGGTTAATTAGCTGTGCTGTTTGCTGTGAGGAAGCGAATGGCAGGGCTCAGCTTCTGCCTGCAGCATGGCAGAGCCTGGAAAGAGGTTAGTTGTGAGCTACAAGTGTGGCAGAAAAGAGCTGCAGGGCACAGCACAGAAGGTAAGATTTAATGAATAGATCTGAATTTGTAACAGCATGCAGGTTTATTCATCAGTGCATGCTTTTGCCATCTGCACATGATCCTGTCTGACTCAATTTATTCTAATTAAGTCTTATGCTTGACTTACTTACTTTACAGATGAAGATAATGGATATACCGTGCAGATCTTTATCTGCCTTGATCTATTACTACTACTACTTAACATTTCTAAAGCGCTACCAGGGTTACGCAGCACTGTACAATTTAACACAGAGGACAGTCCCTGCTTGAAGGAGCTTACAATCTAAAGAACAAAAAGTGCAGTCAAACAAGATTGGGCAGTCTAGATTTCCTGAATAGATGTATAATGGTTAGGTGCCGAAAGCCACATTGAAGAGGTGGGCTTTGAGCAAGGATTTGAAGATGGGCAGGGAGGGGGCTTTTCTAATTCCACTATATCATTTTGAGATGTGGTGACCAGAATTACACACAATATTCGAGGTGCGGGTTGCACCGTGGAGTAAAACAAGGCATTATAACATCCTCATTTTTGTTTTCCATTCCTCTCCTAATAATACCTATCATTCTATTTGCTATAGTTCGGGTTCCTTTTTCACATATGTATCACTTTGCACTTGTCATCTGCCATTTGGATGGCAAGTCTACCAGTTAAAAAACCAGCGGACACAGCACATTGAGAATACAGATCATTTAACTCTACTCTCTGTTTTCTATCTTTTAACCAGTTTTTAATCCACAATAGGAACTACCTCCTATCCCATGACTTTCCAATTTCCTCTTGAGTCTTTCATGACGCACTGTTAGTAGTTAATTATACAAACCAGGGTATAATATAATGGAGATAATACCAGTGAAAGGATTGGCCCAAAAGTGTACTGAAATATATTTTGTGTTAATATATGGAAATCATAAGGAAGTTCTCAGAGTATAAACTTACCCAAGCGAGGCTACACCGAAGTGATTTTACGTCTCTTAGGGTGGACAAGCTTCTCGATCATAGAACTTCTCTTTGAACCTTTTCAATTTAATATAAGCAAATGTACACCTGTGCTCTTAATTAATTCAAATAATAAGTGAAATAAATGTTCACCTTCCTCAAAAACTAAAGAACTAGTGGGTCAAATCCTATCACTTACTCCAACTACCCAGAAACTCTCTTAATCTAAACAATGAACCATACTCTTTCACTGTTTTCTATAATAAGATAATCCAGGCACTTAACGTTATATGGTCAGAGATGCCACGTCCACACTGGGTTCAGTCCATGTCCGTATACGATTGCCAGCTCTATCACGCGGCTTTCCAAACTGCTCTCCAATTATGTTTAACTCGCTGTTGGAACGAAATCCTGTTGGAACTGTGGCAAGCTATTCAACATTACCACTCGTTTAAATGTGGTATTTGCATATAGACATTTATTAAAATATTGGGGTGGGGGGAAGAAATCATAAATAAAGATCATGGCAGGGGACATGGTCTGGGGCTCAGAAAAATATGTTTGCCTAGGGCCAATATAGCATAAACTAGACCTGGTCCTCAGAAGGAGGAGACAGAAGGATGTTGTAATACTTTAGGAAGAGAGGTGCAGACTGTCAGAGTTGTAGCTTACAGTGTTATTCAAGCAAATTATGATATTTAATATTTTTATTTTTCCTCTTTCTAGGTTTAGAGAGTCTGAGTGTCTGTGCAGCGACTCCCGAGGTAGATATAAATTTAGATAACCCCATACGTCTAAGGACTCCTCGGATACTAATCTCCCCATCTTCACACCCCCAACACTCTAATTATTACTCACTCCACATTCTCAAACCCTCCCAGGCACCATCTATGTGAAGATTCCTATGACTTTTGACTCTTCTTTTTATTCTTTACAGATTATTGTATAGACTTGATGTTGGACAATTTATGTGTACCTAGGTAAGATTATAAGAATATTTGAAACGTAAGAACATAAGCATTGCTGTACTGGGAAAGACTGAATGTCCATTAAGCCCAGTATCCTATTTCCAACAGGGGCCAATCCAAGTCACAAGTACCTGGGCAAGATCCCAGAAGAGCAAAACTAATTTTATTCTGCTTGTCCTAGAATATGCTTGGATTTTCCCAAGTCCATCTTAATATTAGCTTATTGATTCTTTTTTAGGAAATTATCCAAAACATTTATAACCCTGCTAAGCTAACGGCTTTTACCCTAGAAACAAATTCCAGAGTGTTAATTACACATTGAGTGAAGGAGTGTGGTAGCCATGTTAGTCCACTCTTAAGGTTATCAATAGAAATGCAAACAAATAAAACAGGGAAAGAAAATAAGATATACCTTTTTTATTGGACATAACTTAATACATTTCTGATTAGCTTTCGAAGAGGTTGCCCTTCTCCTCAGATCGGAAATAAGCAAATGTGCTAGCTGACAGTGTATATAAGTGACAACATTCAAGCATTACTATGACAGTCTGACAGGGTGGGAGGATGGGGGTGAGTAGGAGGTATGCATTGGGACATCAAAGCATATCATTGATATTCGAACAGGGTGGGTGTGGATAGGTTAGGGGAGGTGATCAACAGAGACATACAGCTTTATGGTTTATAATGGGCTAGGAACCCCAGATTCTTGTTAAGTCCTTTCTGTTGGGTTGTTAAAATATTCATCATTCGACTTCACAAAGGTCTTACGTTCGTTGTATGGTTTTAAGTTACCTTTGAGGATTCTGACTGTGAAATCACTGTACAGTGTCCTGGTCCTGTAAAATGTTGACCAACAGGCGAGGGAACCCTGCTGGCACCAGTATTGTTCATATGATGTCTTTGTAAATTGATCTTGTCTTAAGCATTCGGCCTGTTTCTTTTCTCCAATATAGCATCCTTCGTTACATTTTTTACACTGAATGACATATACACATTGGAAGATGAGCAAGTGAAAGATCCCTTTATGTGTGAATATCTTTCCTTTGTGATGACTTTGGGGTCCTGTGAAATATTTGGCAAGTTTGCAACTGGATAAATTACAGGGACGTGTGCCCTTCTGTTCCTTTTCAGTCTGTGATGGAAGTTTACTTCTGATTAGCTTGTGTTTTAAGTTGGGGGCTGTCGGAAGGCCAGTACTGGTGGGGATGGGAATATCTCTTTCAGTAATTCATCCTCCTGGAGTATAGTTGTAGATCTCTTATGATTTTCCTCAGTTTTTTCCAGCTCTGGATTGTATGTCACTACAAGCGGGATTCTGTCTGTGGATTTTTTCTTTTTGTACTGTAGCAGATTCTCCCTGGGTGTTTTGAGGGAGGAGGCATATTCTTGGAGATTATTTGGGGTTGTAGCCCTTCTGTTTGAAGGGATTCAGTCAGGGTTTTAAGGTGTCTGTCTCTGTCCCCTGGGTCAGAGCAGATACGGTGGTATCTTGTGGCTTGGCTGTAAATGATGGATCTTTTTGTATGTGAAGGATGGAAGCTGGAGTTGTGGGAGGTAGCTACATCTGTCTGTGGTGTCTTGTATATAGATGTTTGTATACAGCCATCACTGATTGAGACCGTGCTGTCCAAAAAATTGACTTTTTCTGGGGAGTAGTCCATTTTGAATCTGATTGTAGGATGGTATGTAATTGAATGCAGAATAAAATTGTTTCAGAGTTTCTTCACCCTCTGTCCAAATCATAAAAATGTCATCGATGTACCGGTAGTATTTTAGAGGTTTGGTCTGGTGTGTATTCAGAAATGTCTCTTCCAGCTCATGCCATAAAAAGGTTGGCATATTGGGGTGCTGTCCTGGTGCCCATCGCAGTGCCCATTATTTGCGATAGATATCATTGTTAAAGTGAAAGTAGTTGTGAGTTAAAATGAATTTGATTAATTTGTAATAGTTTCTGGTGAGTATTGATGGTCCAGTGTGGATTTTTTTAGGAGTCTTCCACATGCAGCTATGCCATCCGCATGTGGAATGTTGCTGTATAGATGAATTCTACATCCATCGTGACCAGAAGGGTGTTAGGTGGTAGTTGCTTACCACCTTAAGAGTGGACTAACACGGCTACCACACTCCTCTACTTAAGATGGAAGATACCGCATACAGCCGCATGAAAAAGCAAATGAACAAACTTTTGGAAAAAAGAAACAAGAGTGAACAGTCATCTGTACTTTCTGACAATCTGCAAGAAGAATGACATCATTCCCAAAGGACTGAGGATCAAAAATCCTTTGGCTACTACTTACAATTCTGACTGTGCAGAGAAAACTCTGCAAACGCACTAGTCAGAAATTAGAAAGGAACTTATACATCAACTCTACAACAAAAAAAGAATAATACAAACCCAGAGGGATGTAACCATGAGGAACATGGAGGAATTACATCCACACCTTGTGAACCAACTTAAAGAGGACCTACATAACATCCAAGGAGAAAAACAATACATTGCTATCCGCAAAAAGGAAATAAAGCGATATTCTCTTCTTCAAAATCAAAGAGAGAGAAACCTGCTTATCCTTGAATAGCTACAGCTCTGCAGAACCAACATCCCCAGACACCTTGGAGACACTTGGATACACATCTGAGGCAGTGAAAATCAGAGCCCAAACAAACCAGGGAATACTGATCACACCTTTACAGATGCAAACCAAATGGGGATAATAAACCTCTCGAACCATCAATTATCACAACATGAGATCTCTGTGCTTTCCAAAGAGAAAAATGCTTACACGGAGCCTTCCTAGGGCCCGTTTCATTGGTGACGAAACGGGCTTGGTTCCACTAGTATTCATGTATCACTCCAAAACCTCAAAAACCATTACATTTCGGAAACCTGATTAGTAAGTACCCGGTTATCAGAAAGAAATAATTCCCAAAAATGTAACTATTGTTTCCCCTCTTGAAGGCATTTACGGGGAAATTTAAGGAAAAAAGTTGCTCCCACAGCCAAAACTACTTTTAACTGTGAGAACTGCTTTCTACGTAATTGCCTCTGCTGGAGACATCAGGAAACAAATACATTTGGTGACCACGGAAAGGTACAGATTTTTTTGAGAAATATAATTTAAGAATAGTGGGTTCTTTTCAATTTCAGAGGAAAATTTAAGCAATAGCTCTTTTTGCTATCAAATCCTGTGACGAGTCCAAAAATTGAGATAAATCTAAACTTTCTACAGGACTAGACAGTACTTGGTCCATTCACCCCTCTCCTCGTATCTGGATTCAGCTTCTTTGAACATAAAATATACCTCGACAATTAGAGGATACCCAACAATATTCTTTAGGTACAGTTTCAGACGCTGTAAGGACCCAGATGAGTAGCTAGAAAATGTAAGGGTCTTAAGGGGCCCTTTTACTAAGCTGCGCTAGCGTCAGTGTGTATTTTTGATGCTTGCAGAGTCCCCTATTTACCGCAGCGGGTAAAAATCCCAAGAAATGGCCGTGCGATAAGTATCTAGGTGGGAGTAAGGGTTTCGTCACTAACTTAGTTGGTAACCCCCTGCAGGAAATGCTGCGCGTTCGGGTTGGAACTGCCACCCTTTAGTTAAAAGGACCCCTGAGATTTTATTTTCCAGAGCTTCCAGGTGTGAATGAATCGGCCAACTGTCCTTAACAGCAGAAGCTGCAGTGGATTGCAAAGTAACAACAGTTTATTCAGTCTTTCGAAATGCTGTTTCCACTTTTATAAGTCTCTGATCCATCTCTTTCATTTTAACCAAACGTGTCTCGAGAGGAATTTACACAATGAAGGAGTAGTTCCGTGTATGGATTGTTCATCCTCTTTACAACTTGCCAACTATCTTGAAGCTAAACCACTCCTTTCTTAGTAGAGAATGACACGGAGACAAAGTTTGTCCCCTTCCCCACCCCTTCCCAGCAGGTTCTGTCTCCGTCCCCGTGGGCTCGTTCTCATCTGTAGAAGCCTCGAACACTTTTGATTTTATATTAAATCTTTTTATTAAAGTATAAAAAGGAACAAGATGCTGTGCAACTGTTGTTTATAAATCACCAATAGAAACATAAGAACATAAGTAATGGAGAGATTCCAAGATGGCGTTTTGCACACACGCACCTGAGTGAGCTCCTGAGGACGCTGTGGACTGTTGCCTCTTGCGGTTCCCTCGTCTCGTCGTTCGCGATGGGAAAGGCGGGAGGGGGAAGGTGAGGGACCTTCGTCGGCATTGAGGCAATCAATTTTGCAGTTTCCCAGGGACCGCCGCCGGGACCTCTATGTACATCGACCTCCTTCTGCCACTGTCGACGTGCCGACGTCGATGGGAAGCGGAGACGGGGTTTCCCTGAGCCCCGAAGACCGCAGGGAACCTCCACAACCAGGAGTGAACTGTTCGCCGCAGCCCAGACAGTATCCGATACCGAAGGGGTAAATTCGGAGCTGCCAGAGGGGAGGACAGCGGCGAACTTGAGTGGGACCACGGACCCTGTGTTTTCGGCCGATTGGCCTCAAAGGTACTGCCACAAGCTATTATCAATAGACTTTCTCGTACCGAGACCCCACCACACTCCCTTTGCCATCAGGTGGAATAAGTAAACCCTCTATAGTGACACTTGAGTCACTGTGGGATATGGTATATAATACTCCTCCTCTATGCAAAGTAATGCTAAAAGAAAATACTAATGATATTAAAACTCTCTCAGAAAGCAGTTCTGATTCAGGCACAGGTGACAGCACAGCAGTCCTTTAAGATTGAAAAATTAGATACTAAGATTCAAGAAATGGGGTCCTTTGGAATCCGCTTTGGTTAAGGACAATACTTTCCTACATAAACGTTTGGAATACCTTGAAAACCAGTCCTCGGAGACTTAAGCCTCGGTTTCTCATTTCCCCAAGTCTCCTCTAATTCCTTCAATAGAGATGGGTGAAAAAATATATGATTGACATTCTGGAATGGACAAAGGACTCATTGCCTCCCATAACTCGGGCCCATTACATCTGGAATACTAGGGGGGCATTAGGAGACCCCCCTAGACGAGAAATGGGTGAAGAAATGAACCTTACTTCCTTCCTAGAAAGTTCACTGGATGTGATTACCTACAGGACTACAATGTTAGTCACTTTTGGTGCTGGAGCCGGATCGGAATGCAGTGTTAAGACTTCCCTGAAGGCATTTAGATGAACTGTTTATGGCTCCAAGGTTAGGATTTTTCCTGATCTTTCTAGGCCGACACAAGTGAGACGGAGGGCCTTTTTGGAACTCCGTCCCAGAGTAGAAGCCTTGAAAGCTAATTTTGTTTAACGTTTTTCCCTGTATATGTACTGTTCTGCTTGAGGGCAAACAATTTCAATTTGTAGACCCTAAACAGCTTAAAGACTTTCTAGATGCTAGAGTTGAAGTGACTGTTACATGCCCTCCTACACAGCAGCTGGAGTACTGATTTAGAGGTAGTAAGTTGTGTAATAAGAACTTAATGCTTTTTTCTTTTTCTTTTCCTTTTCTTGGAATCGCTTTTCTTTAGTTGTGGACGGAAAAAAAAAGTGTTTATTGTTTCCTTATATTACTTTTTGTAAAGAATTTCTTTTGTTATTTCAATGTGAATTGTATAATCACATAGCTGTGTGAATCATTAAATGATTAAAAAAAAAAAAAAAAAAAAAAAAAAGAACATAAGTAATGCCATACTGGGAAAAGACCAAAGGCCCATCGAGCCCAGCATCCTGTCCCCGACCACAGCCAATCCAGGTCAAGGACACCTGGCAAGCTTCCCAAACGTACAAACATTCTATACATGTTATTCCTTGTTAGTAGCGGTCTATGGACTTGGTCCTTTAGGAAACCCGTCCAACCCCTTTTTCAACTCTGCCAAGCTAACCGCCTTCACCACGTTCTCCGGCAACGATTCTCTGATTCGTTTAAATTTACTACTTTGGTAGCTCATCGCATGCCCCTAGTACTTGTCATGATTGTGGTCATGACTTCTCTCAGAGTCACCTTATTTCCGGCGGTCAGCTTCTGTTTTATTCTTCCTTGTCTATCCCGGAAGAATTGCCCCTCTCCCACAATGGACATGTTGTCCAAATGGACAAGGGGAGTCTCCCAGAAGGCATAAAATATATTCCCCTAACATGACCTCTTTTATATCTGACTCCTGTTTTTATGTACCCCTACTCTAGATCTCCGTTGGACCCGGGCCCACGGAGGTGAAGAGAGGGTTCAGAAGGCTCATTCTAAGCTCGGTTAAATGGATCTTGGGCTTTCTGACTCCTAGCACCTAAGTGCATCTTTGGTGTATCTACGCTTCCCACATAGTGGGTAAAATGGGTAAGAGTTTCCTCACTTATGTGCATATCATAGAGAATAATTTTGTCTGTGTAGGTGTATTCAGAGAAATAAGTAGTAGCCAAGAAATAAAGTACCGACTAGAAGATAAGTGGTAATAATCATTTTAATTCTTACCCCAATGCAAGTTCAATCAATCTGCCACGCTCATCAGTGAAAGTCTCAGGTGGACCGACCGTAGTTCTGCCCTCTGAGTATAGTTGGGGAAAATTCCAAACTCCGCCTAAATTGGCAGATCTGAAATACCCTCTCCTTGCCCATTAAACCTAGTAGCAACATTCCATGTAGAATCTCAAATAGTAGCAACAGTGGAGGAGTGGCCTAGTGGTTAGGGTGGTGGACTTTGGTCCTGAGGAACTGAGTTGGATTCCCACTTCAGGCATAGGCAGCTCCTTGGACTCTGGGCAAGTCACTTACCCTCCATTGCCCCATGTAAGCCGTATTGAGCCTGCATGAGTGGGAAAGCGCAGGGTACACATGTAACAAAAATAAAATAAATACTATTGGAGATTCTACATGGAATGTTGCCACTATTGGAGATTCTACATGGAATGTTGTGACTATGGGAGATTCTACATGGAATGTTGCTACTATTGGAGATTCTACATGGAATGTTGCTATTCCACTAGCAACTTCCATGTAGAAGGCTGCGCAGGCTTCTGTTTCTGAAGCAGAAGCCTGCGCTGCCACATTGGTGATCTGCAAGGTTCTGTTGCTACTATTTGATACCGAGACAAGTATTCACATTTCATGAACAGGACTCCATCTTACAAAACCAGACTCCATTTATTGACCTAACTTTCTACTATCCTAGCCATTTATTCCTCCATCTTGGCCCTTACACTGTATTTGGATGTCACACCAGATTCTGATAAGCCCTGCCAGCTGGGCCCTGCTTCAGCAAGTACTTAGCTGCAAGGCCATCATCAGATTTCTGGCCTAGTCAGTGCTTTTTAGCAGCCTAGGCTTTAGAGCACGGCCCACCACTATTCCAGTGGAGGGGTCTCTAGTTGTAACACATATTAACATTCCCCCTCTTCACCCTATCTCATAGGGTGACATTAGGATTGTCTAGCTTGGTTCCATCTATTCCAGAAGGTATCCTGCAAAGCTATCAATTGAGAGTCTGAATGAAATCTGGTATGGCAAAAATGTTGGAATCCTAGTCACAACATGGATACTATCTCTGTCTCATTCTAACCCCTCTTGGGGACTAACCCATAACTGCGGTCAGCAACAAAATACAATCACAAGGGTAACATGCAGGTTTGATTATACTGGTTATACGTTTGCATTGGTTACATGATTATATTTCTTCATTACCTCTTAGCCTCAATCATGATGTCACCCCTCTTGGAGACTTGCTCTGTCTCAGTGTGTGTTGGGAAGGAATTGCAGTTTCGATTAAGCATTGTGTATGGACTCAACAAATATATGATTAGTAACTCTGATTATAGGCTGTCTTAGGTTGCAGGTATCCAGAATCCCTAAGCAGGCTTGGAATTCTTGAGCCTAACTTTAGCCGTCATGGCCATCCAATCATGAGCATTAAGAAGTGGATAGCAACTATGCAGTTGCATCATATCGCAAAGATAGTAATAGCAATTCTGTGGGTCATTTCCATATATCTCTACAATTATGAAACTCCATAGGAAGAGAACCTAGGAAAATTTATATTAAGAAGGGCCATACATAGATCTTTACATATGCATAATAACTTGGGAACATGGGAGGCATTTTATATATCCCGTACCCCACTTGGAGCTTAGCCAACCTACAGAAGATATGCAACCGAGTCTATAAATATCTACTCTGTTATACCATAGTATTATAGGTTTTGGTGTTATCCTGTTTGAAGCAATATCAGTTTGAATTACATAAACAGAAATAACGGGGAAACACTTAGAAAAGCGATAATGAACAATAAAGGAAAATAATAGGAAAATAAAATAAACCTTTTCAATATATATAGACAGGATTACTGCTAACTGAAAATAAACCAAATATGATCTTTAATATCCATAAACAGCAACTGTAAATCTCAAATTTAAGTATCTGTTGGTTCTGAATTCTCTTTTGTTGATCGTGATTGAAGCGGTAGAAGCTCTGAAGAATCTAGACGGTCTATCTGGATGGTCTAACAGGACTGGATTTTCACAGCGACTTGGGCAAGGAATCAGTAGAAGTGACAGTCGCTGCTAGCCTGCTGAAGGAAGTGGCTGTCTTGAGATGGTTGGGCTGGTAACATCTGGTCCTGCGGCTGGGTAAACCTGTATATCTTTCACATGGACCCAAGGCTTGTGGTCCAGTAGTTTGCAAGGTATAAAGATTATTGCCACCACGACCTTGGGGGATCTAACATCATTTGGGCCTGGATAGATCTTGAAGACGGAATACTTGCGGTGTACAAACTTGGATCTTTCCATGTCTTTATCCTAGGCATGCATAATCATAATTAGTCCATCAAGAGTCAGAGGGTGGTAAAGGAACAAATTAGCCTCAAGGTATTGTATGATTGAAAGAGCAAAAATAACTGTATGCCTGAATGATACCTAATATCTAAAAGCCTCTATAACAATACATTGCAATCTCTTTGTGGACATTGGCAGCCTGAATTGAATAAGCAGAAGTAATACATATATTTCAAGAAACATGCTAAAATGAAAATACACTGTTATTAAATATAAAACCAAAGGGAAACCATAAAGGCCATTTACAAAGGACTCGACTGAAGTAATTAAACAAGGGGAAAATAAAATTGAAGGAAAGATGAGTCCATTAATAGCAATAGTGGAAATGAAAATTATTTATCTCCGTGATTAATTGGGGTCAAAAGGCAAAGTCTCATATTATTCAAGGAACAAGGGTCCGCAGATATATCCCCACTTCTGGCTTGTATAATGTGCAAGACAGATTGGGAAAGATAGGTAATAGAGGATGTAGGCAGTTCATATGGTGATGTATGCAGGTACAGGCTCAGGAAAACATGATGCACAAAAACAGTCAAAATTGCGGGCATTGTGTTGCAGGAGGTACGTGAGAAAGACAAAGAAAGTGGGATGGAGGCATGGAATCTTCACCTGCAATGACTACCATTCACCCAAGGGTTGGGCCCTTAGCTGCAGGAGGCCTGCAGGACTCAGAGGCAGACTATTCAGATAGAAGGGCAGAGGTCAAAGCTTCTTGCAAGTCCAGTAAGTGGAGTGCTGGTCTCTTTTCCTCATGGACCAATTGATGCATGTGTGCAAACTCTCGAACAATGATATCTTGTAGCTGACACCCGGGTTATATTGGGGTCTGTGAAGTTGTCCTCCAATTTGGCGATCCATTCAGAAACGTTGCCCCAGGTCTGCTACATCATGTGGTAGCTCTTCTTTGCTGACGGAGGTTCCCCTCTGTGGAAGACGGCAAGGTGACAACTGTATCCATCTGGGGAAAGGCAAAACTTAAACAGACCGGTAGTGCACTTATGTGGTTAAAATATGGAAAGAAGTCATTACGTCTTGCGAGAGTCATGGAGAACAAGTGCATAAATACAAAATCAGAAAATGAGCACACGCTCTCCACTTACGGGAAAATTTCAGACAAGGGAGGGTTAGGAGGCGGGTAACAGAAACAATGCCTCTCCAGGAGAGGAGATATAAAAAGCCAAAATGGATGTGAATCGATAAATGTATAAAAATATTATACACCTGCATTGCAGCAGGGCGTATTTGGATTGCAATGCAATAAAAAGGTACCTAGAAAAAAGGAAAATGGAATGCAAAAAAAACATTTACAAGAGCAGAGTTTAAGTAACCCTTTGCAATCAGTCAAAAGAAGTAGGGAAATAACACATTGCTTCAAGACACAACACAACGTGACAAGAGTTAGTTGAACCAAGGAGAAAGCCGAAGACGGGCAGCATAAATTCATTCACACAAACAGTTTAGTAGATTCAGACACCAGCGTTTCAAGCTTTCACTCTCCTTGAGAGGAAGAGAGATAGGAAGTGCAACAGTTGTGACTTCCTGTAATAAAGGAATCAGGAAGTAGAGCTCTTAATTTTTTTTCCCCTCTTATCTGAAAGCTGCACCAACTCTCTTTGTAAGATAGAACAGAATGATACATCAAAGGTGCAGTGCAAAATTCTCCCCTGAATGGCCAGTTCAGGAGAGCATTACGCATGCTAATAGTTATTAAGTACTTCTGATTCCTGTAATGAGGAATTGGTGAAAGCTTTCAGACCTCAAAAGGCTTTAAATTCATAAAAACTAAAAAGGAGGTGGAGATGAAAACGGTAACGGAATTCAAACATGTGTGGGATAAACATAAAGGAATCCTGTGCAGAAAGAAGGGATCCTCAGGAGCTTAGCCTAGATGGGTGGCAGAGCTGGTGGTTGGGAGGCTGGGCAGCGATCAGTATCAAAAACGCAGGAGCAAATAACAAAGACAGGCAATTAGTATTTAAGCTGTGGATTTTCATAGATTAACTTCTAAACATTCAGGGGCAAATATCACAACTAACAGTGCCGGGAATGGCGAAGTAAATTGAATACGTGAGTGGGGAGTTACAGGAAAGAGAGGAGCAGGAGGCTTACCCGGGGTGTAGTAGACAGAGAGAAGCCACGCCAGTTGCCACGCCCATAGTGGGCGGCGAACAGCAACGAAAAAGTAATGTCTATCCGGAAGAAAAGAGCATGGTTGATAACAGCCGTGGGTTACAGTATAAAGCATTTGCAATTATTGACAGAGATGCCTGCTTCTGGGTTCAGACAGCTTAGAAAAAACAAGTCGCGGAGCCAGGGGACAGGCCAAAAGACCCCTTTTTTTTTCAAAGAGAAAGTACAGATGAAAGTGAGATTAATAACCACGGAATCTGAGGAATCTCAGAGCACAGTAACAGTTTTGCAGCTATGTGTGGAGGGGGAGCAGGGAGAGAAATAGCTGATTCACTGATAGAAGCAGTAACTACGCAGTTGTAAGTCAAACCGGAAACACAGCTTGAGAGGGGTACGGAAAGTTAATCAAAAGACAGACAGGAGCTTTCTCAGCTAAGATTATGAGCTGGTGCTCAGTTCAGAACTGCACACACAGAATACTCATTCCAGGGGAGGCTCAGACGGGAGTGTGAAGAGAGGAAAATAGATCAGGTGGGAGGTTCACGACTGAGGAAGCACGGGATAAGAATATAAAGCGTAGGAAAGTGCAAAGCAAGGGAGTACGTTGCTACAGAGTATGTGAGATAAGAATCTGGAAGCATAGTAACAGTTTCGAATGTACAGCTGTATGATAGGAAGAGTGTGGGGGGGGGGGGGGGGGATGCCCATAGAGCCTGGCAGTAACGGAGATAGTGGAAGCCAGGGTAATACGCACTTCTAAATCTAAAGCAGGAAGTACCAGTGTGGAGCTAGAAAACTGGCAGGGAATTTTAAAGAATGAAAGCTACAAATAGTTCACCCGCCGATTGGCAGGGCGTAACAGAGACACATCAGGACAGTTTCAGACGGAGGTGGTACGGTGGGTAATCAGGGAGCATTGAAGGTAGAAGTTAAGTACTCGGAGGTTAAGTGAAACCCAGAGGAAGGAGCTGGGTCGCTGTGAGGTGCAGCAATCACAGGGAAAGACCGGGGAAGGAATGTTTCAGAGGGGAAGCAATAGAGAAACAGTTCATTAAGAGAGGAACAGGCTTCAAGTCAGAGGCAATCTGTATAGAGAGACTAGCCTTAGAAGGATATTAAAAGACAGCAGCAATGCAGGGACGGTCAGAGGAGTGCAGAATTCACATGCAAATCACAAGACCTTACAATACAGACAGCGCAGCAGCATACGGAGTTAAAAGCAACCCATTGACGCTGAGCAGCACAATGACATACACAGAGGAAGATTTGTGGATCTCATTCAACCCGAGATCAACAGATTAGGAAGGGTAAAAGCGGCCACAGATAGGGAAGCCAAAAAGTAAGAAAGGAATGGCAGAGGACACAGAGAGTAAACGTGTTAGGAATAGGAAAAAGCACGAAATCTCAACAGCGTTCAGCGAGAGTTGCTGGCATGAGTCCGCTGAAGAGGATCGTACTCGATATACGCAAATACCGCCAATCATACATCTATCATACACTTGCACACGCCACGCAAATCAAAAGACAATAAAATAAAATAGATATAGAGGCAAGTAATACACGGGTAAGGAGAGAGAGAAAGGGAGCAGATGAAGAGCTGCATAAAGAGCAAAAATGTGCAGGTTAAACATGAAAAGAGTAACAGGGTAGAAGTCAAAACCACAGAGCAGAAGAGGAAGAACGCATTTCACATAAATGTGTTTTAAAAGTCAAGCTAGAGAAATATGGTAATCGCACAGGGAAATATTAGCGCGTACTGTCAAGACTTGGGCGGGGAACTCGTACATTGATACGATACAAGCCCCGGATGGGACTAGGAACATCGCCCTGAAGACTTGATACACTTATTCCGAGATACTTCTCAGAGGTTTACAGAGCAGAGCCTGAGACAGAGGTCTTCAGTAATACAGACTATCTGGATGACTCCGGAATC
Source organism: Microcaecilia unicolor (assembly GCF_901765095.1). NCBI lineage: Eukaryota > Metazoa > Chordata > Amphibia > Gymnophiona > Siphonopidae > Microcaecilia > Microcaecilia unicolor. Next base: position 42,257 of record NW_021963920.1, read on the forward strand.
CCATGTCTAACACAGGAAATGAAAGAGCAGCTTAATGCCCCTTTGAAAGCTCAAGAGATACAAAAGGTAATAAAATCCCTGTTTAGGAAGAATGGCTCTGTATGTGACAAACAATGTAAAAGTGACTGAAATGCAGGGAGTCTGGGCAAAAGGAAGAAGCAATTTATATCGCCTTGAAAGAGATGATGGAATAGCTGTCCATATGGGTGTTGTCTACAGACCTCTGGCACAATCACAGAAACATAGAAACTTGACAGCTGATAAAGGCCATATGACCCATCCCAGTCTGCCCATCCTCTATAATCCCTAACTCTTCCTTTTCCTAAGCGAATCCCACATGCTTATCCCATGCCTTTTAAAATTCTAGAACAGTCCTCAACTCCACAACCTCCACCGGGAGGCCCATTCCACGCCTCCACCACCCTTTCCCTGAAATAATGCTTTCTTAGAATACTCCTAAGCCTGTTCCCTCTTAACTTCATCGTGTGCCCCCTCATTCCAGACCTTTCCTTCAGTTGAAAAAGGCTCACTTCCTGTACATAAATGCCCTTGAGGTATTTAAACGTCTCTATCATGTCTCCTCTCTCCCTCCTCTCTTCCAGCGTATACATGTTGAGGTTCATAAGCCTGATCCTATAATTTTTGCGTTCAAGACTGCTTACTAATTTTGTAGCCGTCCTCTGGACCGACTCCATCCTGTTTATATCTTTCCGTAGGTGCAGTCTCCAGAACTGCACCAGAGACTATACAACGGAACTATCACCTCCTTTTTCCTGCTGGTCATGCCTCTCTTTATGCACCCAAGCATCCTTCTGGCTTTGGCTGTCGCTTTTTCTACCTGTTTGAAAGCTTTAAGGTCATCAGACACACCCCCAAGTCCCGCTCTTCCTTCGTGCACTGAAGCACTTCACCCCTATACTGTACCGGTCCCTCGGATTTTGTGACCCAAGTGTATGACCCTGCATTTTTTGGGATTAAACATTGGTCGCCAAATATCGGTCCGCAAAACTTGATGGTCGCCACCGTTATGGGTTGTGTGGCACTTGCTGCTGCTTCCATTTGCTATATCAGATGGAAATCTAACATGAGGCCACCCCAGGGTGAAGGAACCCCAGAATCTCTGCTTCCGAATGGAGTCACAGGCAGGAGGAGAAGAGACATCTTCAGTGACCACATCTGCTGTAGAGTGTAATGGTGCCTGTGGTCAGTTGCAGATACCGAGGAGACAAACACAGCTCTTTCCTTATTCCAACCGCCCACACCACAGCACAGCCACTGAACCGAACCAGCTCTCACCGACTTTTTAATGTTGCAGCGCCACCTGTGGGCTGAGCCTGTAACCTTCCTACTCATTTTCTCCTGTATATGGTTGGATGTTACTTTTTTTTTTTTAATTTTTTATTTATACGATTTTAATTTTTACATCAAGTATACATGATTATAATAGTTCCTTTTCCAATTATACAAGAGAAACAATACAGGCAATACAATAAACTAAATTATCATCTTAGGCCCCTACTAATTTAAGGAAAAGATTAATAAATCAGAAAAGCAATTTCTAATTAAGAATAAAGTGGCTGGTGAGAGCAATCGGGATTCTTAAATCAATCATGGGGTTGAAATTGTTACAGTTATTGGAAATGGGGACGAGGAATCTCTCAGTTTAGCCTCTATAAAAGTATTTAGTTGCTTTGCCTCAAAAAATACATACTTTACGGAATTCAATTTTATTACACACTTGCATGGGAAATTCAGCCAAAAAAGTGCACCTAGTTGTAGTACCTTCGGCCTTAATTTAAGGAATCCCTGTCTTTTCTCTGGGTCGCCCTAGAGACGTCTGGATACATTCTAATTTGGCAACCTAAGAACTCCTGACTTTTATTAAGGAAATATTGCTTGAGTATCCAGTCTCTGTCTGGCTGAAGTATGAAAAATACTTGAAGAGTCGCAGTTGTTAAACCCACATTCTCTTCTTCTATTATTTGAGTCAAATCCAAATTCAGGTCCAAAGTCTCTGCTGGAGGAACCACCTTTTTCGATAAGGTTCTATATAGTAAATCTTGGATATCGGAGGATGAGATTTTTCTGAAATCTTTAAATTCTCAGTTAAATACTGTTTAAGGGTTATCAGTGGTGAAATAGCAAGCTGCTTAGGAAAGTTTATCAGTCTCAGAGTATTTGATCGTTGGTGGTTTTCTAAGATTTCAATCCTGTGTTGTAGAAAAATATTTTCCTTGATCAAATTCATCTGAATCTGTTGACAGCTTTGAACGGCAGCTGAGTTATTTTCCATACTTCTACCCAGAGAAGTTACTTTTGTCTCTAATTCAGATATGTTTCCGATATCTAAATTACATTTCTGGTAAATTGGGTAAACTTCTGCGCAAAAGAGGCTTCCAGTCCCACAAGTGCCTCCCATATATTTTCTAGTGTAATAGTTTGAGGCTTACAGGGCAAAAACGACTTACTTGGGGATCCCAAGTCAGGAAAAGAGGACAGATCCGAGTCTCCTCCTGTATCTCCATGGTCTTCCCCAGTAACCTCTTCTCCTCCGCTCGCACCCTGCTTCCATCGATGCTGGGGTTTGTCGGCGTCTCTGACATCACTTCGGCGCCCCGCACCAGGAGACCCCATCGGAGTTTTCTCACCCGGAGTATTCTGTGCCGTAGTTGACGCCATCCCCGGCATCGGAGGAGGAATCCTCACTTCGGGACTAAGCGTTGTTTCCTGCCTCAAGCCGGGGGAGCGAGGGACCTCCCTCTGCACCTCTCAGCAGCGAGGATGATCCTGTAGTCATTCCGATAAAAGGAAGCGGTCAAGCGTTGCAGTTCTCGGCAATACATGAATCGCGGGTCCAGTTCGCTGTTTGCCTCTCCTTTTAGGCATAGTTTAAGCAAGTAAATAGCTTTCAATGTATTAACTGACTGCAACAAACGGAGCTGCTTCCTGCGCTGCTCATTCAGCCGCCATCTTGCCCCCGTTGGATGTTACTTTTGACAGTCTGCGAGAAGAGCGACATCCATTCCCAAAGGACTCAAGATCAAAAGTCCTTTGGCTACAACTTACAATTCTGACTATGCAGACAAACTCTGCAAACACACTGGTCGAAAACTGAGAAATGAACTTATACATCAACTCTACAAAAAGAAGAAAATAATAAAAACCAAAGAGAAATCATAAGGAACATGCAGGAACTAATGCCCTAGCTTATGAACCAACTGAAGAAGGACCTGCAAGAAATCAAAACAAAAAAACACAACAACAATACTTTGCTACCTGATAGAAAGAAAAAGAGCTGAGTTCTAGAGAGCTGCACGGGAACGGGGTTCGCGGGAGTCCCGCGGAACCCGCGGGATTCCCGCAGGGACGGAGGTAGTTCCTGCGGGGTTTCCCGCGGGGATGGAAGCAGTTCTGCGGGTTCCCGCGGGGACGGAGGCAGTTCCTGCGGGGTCGCCGCGGGGATGGAAGCAGGTCAGTGGGATTCCCGTGAAAGTATAAGCTGCACCTGCACCAGCCTCTCATCTACCAAATACCAAGTTCTTTGAGTGCTGTCTCCTCCTCTCCACCTTCTCCACCACCGCCAACTCCAGGCTCCGGCCTTTCTGCCTCGCCTCACCCTATGCCTGGAATAAACTCCCTGAGCCCATACGCCAAGCCCCTCCCTGCCATCTTCAAATCCTTACTCAAAGTCCACCTCTTCAATGTCGCCTTCAGCATATAACCATTATACCTCATTCAGGATATCTAGACTGCCCCCACTTGACATTTTGTCCTTTAGACTGTAAGCTCCTTTGAGCAGGGACTGTCCTTCTTTGTTAACTGTACAGCGCTGTGTAACCCTAGTAGCAC
>NW_021963921.1:0-46061 GCF_901765095.1 Microcaecilia unicolor
AAGAGGTATCGGAGCCTACCGCTCCTGGGCATTTCTGTGAAGTCTATAACTAGGGACTCAAAGGGTGTTAGTCCTCTAGACTGAACTCCTGGTGGAATACGGGGTCCCTGACGGGCATTATTCTGGGCACAGAGAGTACATCGGGCAGAGGCAGTGGCAACCAGACTATCCAATCCTTCCAGCACCACTACTCGATTGAGTAGGCGGGCTAGTGCTGTTTTCCCTAAGTGTGATAGGTCATGAGCTTGAGACACTACAGGCCAAGCTAGGTGGCGTGGCACCAGAACTCTAGTATCAGGGAGATGTAACCAGCCATCAGGTCTCCTTACTGCACCTTCCTCTTGAGCCCATTTCTCTTCCATTTGGGTATACATAGGCGTCCATTCTTGCAGTCGAATTTGGAACAGGGGAGTCACAGTACTTGCTAGGGGTCCTCGAGCAGCTTCCTTGGCCACCCGATCAGCATGGCGATTCCCTCGGGCCACTGGAGTATCTATTCTTTGGTGTCCCCTACAGTGAATGACAGCTACCTTCTTAGGGGCCCAAACAGCCTCTAGCAGCTGAAGTATTTCAGGTCCATACTTAACAGGTTGGCCTGCAGCATTTATGAGTCCCTTTTCCTTATACAAAGCTCCATGAGCATGTAGGGTTGTGAAGGCATACTTAGAATCAGTATAAATGTTGGTTACCAGTCCTGCTGCTAGCTCCAGAGCTCATATGAGGGCCACAAGTTCTGCTTTCTGGACTGAAGTTCCTTGGGGCAGGGCTCTTGCTTCTATCACCTTGTCCTCTGTCACCACAGCATAGCCTGCCAGTCGCTTGGAGTTCTCCACATAACTGCTTCCATCTGTGAAATAAATTACATCTGGGTCCCTCCACGGAACATCTTTAAGATCTGGTCGACTGGAGTACACTTCATCCATGGTTTGGATACAGTCATGATCTGGAGGTCCCTCAGATGCTGGCAAAAGAGTAGCCGGATTGAATGTAGCCACTGTTTCCAGGTGTATCCGTGGATTCTCACACAAACTGGCTTGGTACTTAACCATGCGGTTATTTGTAAACCAGTGGTTGCCCTTATACTCCATGAGGGTGAGAACTGCATGGGGGACTTTAACAACCAGTTCTTGCCCCAAGGTCAACTTATCAGCTTCCTGGACCAGTAAGGCTGTTGCTGCAATGGCCCTCATGCAGGCTGGCCATCCTTTAGCCACTCCATCCAGCTGTTTAGACAGGTATGCAACAGGCCTCTGCCAGGATCCCATCATCTGGGTCAGCACACCCAGAGCAACCCCCTGTCGCTCATGGACATACAATGAGAAAGGTTTCTCCACATCAGGAAGGCCTAACGCAGGGGCTTGGAGTAGGGCTTTCTTTATGGCAATGAAGGATTGTTGAGCAGTAGGTCCCCATTCAAATGGTTCCTTTTCACCCCCCTTTGTGGCTTGGTAAAGGGGTTTCGCCATCAATGCAAAATTTGGAATCCAAATTCTGCAAAATCCGGCTGCTCCCAGAAATTCCCTAACTTCTCTTCTGGACTTGGGTTGGGGAATTGCAGCAACTGCTTGCTTCCTACTAGCATCCAGTCTCCGACTTCCCTGGGAAATGCAAAAGCCCAAATACTTCACTTCTGACTGACAAAGTTGGGCCTTTGAGCGTGAGACCTTATAGCCTGCATCCAAGAGTAGCTCCAGCAATTCTCTAGTAGCCTCAAAACACTCTTCCTGAGTCACTGCTGCAATCAGGAGGTCATCTACATACTGGAGTAAAACTCGCCTGGAAGGCTCAGATTTAAAAGTCTTAAGGTCTTGCCCTAGGGCTGTCCCAAAAATAGTGGGGGAATTCTTGAACCCCTGTGGCAGGCGGGTCCATGTATACTGAAGCTTCCTTCCTGTTACTGGGTTTTCCCATTGAAAGGCGAAAAGCAGTTGACTGGCGGGGGCCACCCGAATACAAAAGAAGGCATCTTTTAGGTCTAGTGTTGTGAAATGGGTAGCTCCAGAAGGTATCAATCCTAGCAGGACATATGGATTAGGCACTACAGGGTGTAATGAGATAGTGGATTTGTTGACCACTCGTAAGTCTTGGACTGGCCGGTAGTCCTCAGTCCCTGGCTTCTGAACTGGCAACAATGGCGTATTCCATGGAGACTGACAAGGACGAATAATTCCATAGGATAACAGACGATTCAAATGTGCTTGAATCCCTTCCAGAGCCTTTCTGGGAATTGGGTATTGGCGAAGATGGATTGGCCGGGCACTTGGAAGTAAATCTACATGTACAGGAGGAATATTTCGGGCCAACCCTGGGGGATTATCTTCTGCCCATACCCCACTAACCCGAAAGCTGTCTGCCAGGGGTAGGTCAACTTGGCTATGTGACTGATGCAGCCGCCATTCTTCTTCAAGAGGGCAACAGAAACTCAATATACCCTTAGGGCTGGATATCGGGGGCCGAAAGGAGACTGAAGTCTGGCCATCAGAGTCAAAAGAAATTTGGGCCCTAAGCTTGGACAGCAGGTCTCGACCTAACAAAGGGATTGGACAGTCTGGCATATACAGGAATTCATGAGTGACTATGTGTGAGCCTAATTGGCATCTACGGGTTGTCAGGAAAGGCCTCCGGTTCTGCACCCCCGTGGCTCCCACCACTCGGACAGTTTTTCCAGACACAGGCGCTAATCGCTCCGTCACAACAGAATGTTCAGCTCCTGTATCAATCATGAATGGAATTGAGCGGCTCCCTATAGTTAGCTTGACCATAGGTTCCTGGGAGCCCAGTTTGTAGGAACCCGGTCTGTCCTATTCGTCCCATTCTGCCATCTCGGCTATCCCGATGATGTCAGATTCAGGAGGCTCATATCTTCCCTCTCGAACTCGGCCTCGGCTTCCTCGATCTCCTGGTCCCCTTCTCAGTCCCTGGCGCCTCTGGGGGCATTCATCTTTCCAGTGCCCTCTTTCCTTACAATAGGCACACTGATCCCTCTCCAATCTTGGTCTGGGATTCTCCCCCCTTGGCCGGGATTGATTGAAGGAATCTCGGGGCCTGGCTGGTGGTCCGGGGTCCCACTTTGGCTTCCCATTAGCTAGAGGTCGACCTCGGTTAAGGGTGGAATTAGTAATGGCTGCCGCTAAAAGGTCGGCCTTCTTCTGCATCTTCCGGTCAGCCTCTCGGCGCACCTCCTGATCTCTATTAATGAAAACCTTGGTTGCGATCTCAATTAGCTGGGTGGTATTCATCCCTGCGAATCCCTCCTGACGCTGCAACTTCTTCCGGATATCTGGCATACTCTGGGCCACCAATGCGCTATTCACCATTCTCTGGTTTTCTTGGGCTTCAGGGTCAAATGGGGTGTATGTTCTGTAGGCTTCAATTAGTCGCTCTAGAAAGGCCCCAGGGGATTCAGTTGCCCCTTGGAGAATTTCAGAGACCTTTGCCAGATTAATGGGCCTCTTTATGCCTTTCCTCATACCTTCCAGCAAGTCCCGGCAATAGCCAGACAACAGTTCATAGTGCTGCCCATCATTTGGATCCCAAGCTGGAGCTGCGCGAGGAAACCGAGCTCTAACCCATCCCTCTAGGTCCGGTGTCCTCTCGGGAGCACGTGCTCGCGTGATGGCCTCAGCATTTTGCAAAATCTTCCGCCTCTCCTCAGTTGTGAAGAGGGTCAGGAGAAGTTGTTGACAATCAGTCCAGGTTGGGTTATGGGTGGCCATAATGCTAGCCACTAGGTCCACCACTGCCTGAGGCTTTTCAGTATAAGAGGGGTAATGCGTCTTCCAATTCAGGAGATCGGTGGTTGTGAAGGGTACATACTGATAGGCCTGTGCCTGTATAACCTGACCCTGATTATTAGGATCTGGTCGAGTGGTAGTTACCTGACGAAGTGGCAGAACTCTCGAGGAGGTGGGAATGGAACCTGAGGTAGAGCTAGGAGCTACCCTCCTATCATGCTCAAAGGTGATTGCAGCAGGTCTAACCCATTCAGTGGAGGTATGTTGAACCCCTGAGGGATGGGGAGGGGTACTCATAGACTGAGAGGTGGTCACAGGTGATTCAGTCCATTGAAAGGGATGCCGGGCCCCTGATGAGTGGGTAGGGGTATTAGAGGGAGAGGCTGGGCTGTCAGGAGTTGAGGAGTCAGGGAGTGGAACCCAAAACGGGTCTTCAGAGGTTAACAGGAGAGGATGTGGCAGAGGAGAGTAGAGACTGGGTGAAAAGTCCAACCTAGGGTGTGGCAGGTTTGGCACAGGAGGGGAAGAACTATCCGGAGAAGCCTGTGCTGGAGAAGCTTGGGCTGGATGGCGTGGATCTCTGGGGGTAGCACGGAACCCCAACAATGGGCCATAAGGTGGTGGCTCAAGGTCTGAGGGGTCATCAGAGAGTATGGGTTTCTCGGACAGGGTAGGGGCGGAAGCCACCGATTGGGTGGTAGGCTTCCTGGGGCTCTTTCCCTCTTCTAGTTTAGATTTTCTAATCTTTCTTTGAACACGGCCTAACATGAATTTTACTGGGGATCCCATATAAGTTTTCAACCACGAGGGAGGGTCAGTCACAAGGCTGTCCCAGGAATCTATATAAGGGAGTTGTTCAGAATATTCTGGTTCTCCTACAACTATGCTGTAGACCTTCCGGATTACTTCAATATCTAAGCTGCCACTAGGGGGCCACCCCACTCCCATAGATGGCCACTCAACTTCACACAAGGTTCTTAGAGTACTTGAGCTTAAAGTCTGTCCATAGTCATTAATTAAAAATCCTTTTCTAAAGTTCTTAAGCATACAGTCTAGGGGAGTATCAATTTGTCTAGATGATGTCCCACCCATAATGCTTACAGTTACAACACACAAAAAGGGAGGGAATTTTTGAAAGTGCAGTAAGGGGTCCGCACTCTCGAAACACTAGGTAGACAGACAGCAATCGCTTCCTTCCGTTGCTGACCAATTGAACTCGCGTTAATTGGAAATGCAGCTATAAGAAGTCCGCACTCAATAATCATTCACGCATCACACATTCCATACAGAAAATCCCACCCAACAATTTCAGATTTCTCAGATACAGATAAGCTCAAGCGTTTTCGCTTCTAATCTCCTCTAGATTAGAAGGTACTAGGGCCTTCGCTGAGAGTTGATCAGGCTCTCCTTCCTCAATTTGTTTGAGGGGCTGATTTACAATTTTCTAGCTAGAATTACAATACAAAATACAGAATACATACCCGGCGAATGTTCTCCAGTCAGTTGGGTGCTGGGATTAATGCAGGATTCATCCCACCGCTGCCACCAAGAATTGTTGCAGGAATGGATGCATGAATTTGTGATGCTTCAGGAGTCAGACAGCACACACCAGAATGAGAAAGTAATCTTCTTTATTTGCCAGCAAACAAAGCAGGACATCAGTTCTAGCTCTCTTCTCTCTCTCTCTGTGTCTTTGTCTCAGCTCTCTTCTTATGCTGTCTTCTCCTTCTTCTGTCTGTTCCTTCTGTCCTTCTCTTTCTTCTGAGCTCCTTCTGACGTAAACTGCTTCTTCTCCCACTTAAATACTGTTCTATCCCCCTCCTAGCCTAGCCCCCCCTTACTCTCCAATTGGTTAAGGAATAGATTGGTCACTTTGCCTCAACCAATCATTACTTTTGAAATATCAGTTACATAGGTTTGATATTTCTCAAACTGACCTCTGACCTGGGGCCCCTTACACCAGACATTTGGTCTCCAGTCTCTTACATTTCTCATTATGATTGATTTCTCATATTCCTAGTACTAACTGCTAACTAAACTCTGGTATTCATTAAAGAGGTCAAAAGTCAGTCTTACTTAATAGCATACAGGACCATTTCTACATTTACCTACAATTAATCAAGGAGAAGAGAGCTGACTAGTCCTGACCTCGTTCACCTATCAGCTTATACATTGAACCAGCCAGAACTATAGCTAAGTCAAAACACATGTTTGACCTCTTCACTGCAGTCCTTGCTTGACCTCTTAAACAGCAGACAAAGAGTAATACAGAATTTAACAGATATTCTACACAGACACAAACCTTATTAATTTACACAGAATCAGTATTTCTTATAAGACATATTCTAAATATCAAAAACTTGTTAATACTAATCTATTGCCTCTCTCTCTCTAAATAGTATTTTCTATCTAAGCATTTTAAACTACAATATATCTGGCTCATGCCAGAGCTTACAAAGGCTACTCAGCATGCCTAATAATATACAGCTGTTGAGCTAGCTTTCATTATTCACAAGGGTGAAAGGAATTCCTTTCTCTGACCTTTTTAACCCAGCCCGGCAAACGCTAGAGTTCAATATAATCTGAACCATCTGGCATACCTTCACTTCAGTTGCAAAGTAAAAAGTTAGAATTCTAACTTCAAGCTTTTAACAGAATTAACCCTTCATATGATTTCTTATATATGATTATGCCCATGGCTGCTTCAATAGGGCTGATGACATTAATCCTAAACAAAATGCTCGCACAAACTGGAAAAGGAGAGTCTCTCTTTATGACACACTCAGAGGATTAGCAAGCTCATTAAAGGGCAATTGAAATGTGACAATCTGTATTGTGGAAGGCCCTACTAGAGATTTCACCAGCACATGCTTGCTGCAAGCTTGTTGAAAGTAACAAAACAAGGCTCGGTAAAGACAGCAGATGGTGCTGTTCCTCTGGCTACAGGCCTCTTTAACTGTAGCATACAGAAAACACCATGGGCAAGCTGTAAGGTGGCTGGCTGTGATCGTATAGTGGTTAGTACTCTGCGTTGTGGCCGCAGCAACCTCGGTTGGACTCCGAGTCACAGCAGGTAGCAACTTTTGGCCCTGCAGATAGAATAGGAGGAGGTTTTCCTAGTTCCCTTTGGATTCCAAATCTGCTTTGTTTGCAGCAGAATGGATTAGAATCATGAAGAGAAGCACAGGAAAGGGAAAACCAGCTACAAGCTAGTACTGGTGGCATATAGGCATCTGCCTTCAAAGCAGTGATGAGCACAATGGCTTAAGTCCTTTTTTCCTGCCTAAGTGTGTTTTCTTAAACATCTGGCTGGCAGCGCTAGCTTTCAGTGGAGGGTTTTCCTTCACGGTAGGAATATTTCGCTCTCTCTGCAGTAACGTTCTTTCTCTACGTTTTCTCACATCTGTCATAGGGCTGATGACATTAATCCTAAACAAAATGCTCGCACAAACTGGAAAAGGAGAGTCTCTCTTTATGACACACTCAGAGGATTAGCAAGCTCATTAAAGGGCAATTGAAATGTGACAATCTGTATTGTGGAAGGCCCTACTAGAGCTTTCACCAGCACATGCTTGCTGCAAGCTTGTTGAAAGTAACAAAACAAGGCTCGGTAAAGACAGCAGATGGTGCTATTCCTCTGGCTACAGGCCACTTTAACTGTAGCATACAGAAAACACCACAGGAAAGCTGTAAGGTGGTTGGCTGTAATCGTATAGTGGTTAGTACTCTGCGTTGTGGCCGCAGCAACCTCTATTCAACTCCGAGTCACAGCAGGTAGCAAATTTTGGCCCTGCAGATAGAATAGGAGGAGGTTTTCCTAGTTCCCTTTGGATTCCAAATACTACTACTACTACTACTACTTAACATTTCTAGAGCGCTACTAGGGTTACGCAGCGCTGTACAATTTAACAAAGAGAGACAGTCCCTGCTCAAAGAGCTTACAATCTAATAGACAAGTGAACGGTCGGTCCGATCGGGGCAGTCAAATTGGGGCAGTCTGGATTCACTGAACGGTAAGGGTTAGGTGCCGAACGCAGCATTGAAGAGGTGGGCTTTAAGCAAAGACTTGAAGATGGGCAGGGAGGGGGCTTGGCGTAAGGGTTCAGGAAGGTTGTTCCAAGCATAGGGTGAGGCGAGGCAGAATGAGCGGAGCCTGGAGTTGGCGGTGGTGGAGAAGGGTACTGAGAGGAGGGATTTATCCTGTGAACGGAGGTTACGGGCGGGAACGTAAGGGGAGATGAGGGTAGAGAGGTAGTGAGGGGCAGCAGACTGAGTGCATTTGTAGGTAAGAAGGAGAAGCTTGAATTGAATGCGGTATCTGATCGGAAGCCAGTGAAGTGACCTGAGGAGAGGGGTGATATGAGTATATCGGTTCTGGCGGAATATGAGACGTGCAGCAGAGTTCTGAACAGACTGAAGGGGGGATAGATGGCTAAGTGGGAGGCCGGTGAGGAGTAAGTTGCAGTAGTCCAGGCGAGAGGTAATGAGAGCGTGGACGAGAGTTCGGGTGGTGTGTTCAGAGAGGAAAGGGCGAATTTTGCTGATGTTAAAGAGGAAGAAGCGACAGGTCTTGGCTATCTGCTGGATATGCGCAGAGAAGGAAAGAGAGGAGTCAAAGATGACTCCGAGGTTGCGGGCAGATGAGACGGGGAGGATGAGGGTGTTATCAACTGAGATAGAAAGTGGAGGAAGAGGAGAAGTGGGTTTTGGTGGAAAGACGATAAGCTCGGTCTTGGACATGTTCAGTTTCAGGTGGCGGTTGGACATCCAGGCAGCAATGTCGGATAAGCAGGCCGATACCTTTGCCTGGGTCTCCGCGGTGATGTCTGGTGTGGAGAGATACAGTTGGGTGTCATCAGCATAGAGATGATACTGGAAACCATGAGATGAGATCAGGGAGCCCAGGGAAGAGGTGTAGATTGAGAAGAGAAGGGGTCCAAGGACCGATCCCTGGGGAACACCAACAGATAAGGGGATGGGGGTGGAGGAAGATCCATGAGAGTGAACTTTGAAGGTGCGGTGGGAGAGATAGGAGGAGAACCAGGAGAGGACAGAGCCCTGGAACCCAAATGAGGACAGTGTGGCAAGAAGTAAGTCATGATTGACAGTGTCAAAAGCAGCGGATAGATCCAGGAGGATGAGGATGGAGTAGTGGCCTCTGGATTTGGCAAGGAACAGGTCATTACAGACTTTAGAAAGTGCTGTTTCTGTCGAGTGAAGAGGGCGAAAACCGGATTGAAGCGGATCAAGGATGGCATGAGAGGAGAGAAAATCAAGGCAGCGGCTGTGGACTGCGCGCTCAAGTGTCTTGGAGAGGAAGGGTAGGAGGGAGATGGGGCGGTAGTTGGAGGGACAGGTAGGGTCTAGTGATGGTTTTTTGAGGAGTGGCGTGACTACAGCATGCTTGAAGGTGTCGGGGACAGTTGCAGTGGAGAGAGAGAGGTTGAGGATATGACAGATGGAGGGGGTGATAGTAGGAGAGATGGTGTTAAGTAAGTTGGTGGGGATGGGATCAGAGGAACAAGTGGTGCATTTTGAGGAGGAAAGAAGGCGGGCGGTTTCCTCCTCGGAGATATCAGGAAAGGAGGAGAAAGAGGTCTGGGTTGGTTGGTTGAGGGAGAGGGTTGAAGGGTGAAGAGGAGGAGGTGGCTTGGTAGTGAACTCAAGGTTGATCTTTTGCACCTTGTCGCGGAAGTAGTCAGCCAGTGATTGAGGAGAGAGTGACGGGGGGGTGGGAGCGGAGGGCACTTTGAGGAGGGAGTTAAGGGTGGCGAAGAGACGACGAGGGTTAGAGCTGAGAGAATTAGTCAATTGGGTGTAATAGTCCTGTTTGGCAAGGAATAGTGAGGACTGGAAGGAGGATAGCATGAATTTGTAGTGAAGGAAATCTGAATGGGTGCGAGATTTCCTCCAGAGGCGTTCAGCAGATCGGGCGCAGGAGCGAAGGTAACGGATGCAAGGGGTCAGCCAGGGCTGGGGATTAGTACGCCTTGTGGGACGGGAGGTGGATGGTGCAAGGGTGTCCAGAGCAGAGGAGAGAGTGGCATTGTAAGCGGAGACAGCCTCGTCAACAGACTCGGAGGACATGATGGAGGGGAGGAGATTAGAAATACTAGATGATAAGGTGGGAGGGTCAATAATCTGGAGATTCCTGGAAGTAGTGGTTAATGTTGGGCGGGGCTGAGGGGGAGGGTGAAGAAGTGTGAAGGTGATCAGGTGATGATCAGAGACAGGAAGAGCTGAGGTGTGGAAATTGGAGGGTGAGCCAGAAGAGGAGAGGACGAGGTCAAGGCAATGGCCATCACGGTGAGTAGGGGTGGTGGAACAAAGCTGGAGGTTGAAGGATAATGTTAGAGTGAGGAACTGAGAAGCGTGAGAGTTGGACAGGTCATCAACGTGTATGTTGAAGTCTCCGAGAATGAGGGATGGAGATGAGGGTTCAAGAAAAACAAATCTGCTTTGTTTGCAGCAGAATGGATTAGAATCATGAAGAGAAGCACAGGAAAGGGAAAACCAGATACAAGCTAGTACTGGTGGCATATAGGCATCTGCCTTCAAAGCAGTGATGAGCACAATGGCTTAAGTCCTTTTTTCCTGCCTAAGTGTGTTTTCTTAAACATCTGGCCGGCAGCGCTAGCTTTCAGTGGAGTGTTTTCCTTCACGGTAGGAATATTTCGCTCTCTCTGCAGTAAAGTTCTTTCTCTACGTTTTCTCACATCTGTCATAGGGCTGATGACATTAATCCTAAACAAAATGCTCGCACAAACTGGAAAAGGAGAGTCTCTCTTTATGACACACTCAGAGGATTAGCAAGCTCATTAAAGGGCAATTGAAATGTGACAATCTGTATTGTGGAAGGCCCTACTAGAGCTTTCACCAGCACATGCTTGCTGCAAGCTTGTTGAAAGTAACAAAACAAGGCTCGGTAAAGACAGAAGATGGTGCTGTTCCTCTGGCTACAGGCCACTTTAACTGTAGCATACAGAAAACACCACAGCAAAGCTGTAAGGTGGTTGGCTGTGATCGTATAGTGGTTAGTACTCTGCGTTGTGGCCGCAGCAACCTCTGTTCGACTCCGAGTCACAGCAGGTAGCAACTTTTGGCCCTGCAGATAAAATAGGAGGAGGTTTTCCTAGTTCAGGTTGTATTCCAAATCTGCTTTGTTTCCAGAAAAAATGGATTAGAAACATGAAGAGAAGCACAGGAAAGGGAAAACCAGCTACAAGCTAGTACTGGTGGCATATAGGCATCTGCCTTCAAAGCAGTGATGAGCACAATGGCTTAAGTCCTTTTTTCCTGCCTAAGTGTGTTTTCTTAAACATCTGGCCGGCAGCGCTAGCTTTCAGTGGAGGGTTTTCCTTCACGGTAGGAATATTTCGCTCTATCTGCAGTAATGTTCTTTCTCTACGTTTTCTCACATCTGTCATAGGGCTGATGACATTAATCCTAAACAAAATGCTCGCACAAACTGGAAAAGGAGAGTCTCTCTTTATGACACACTCAGAGGATTAGCAAGCTCATTAAAGGGCAATTGAAGTGTGACAATCTGTATTGTGGAATGCCCTACTAGAGCTTTCACCAGCACATGCTTGCTGCAAGCTTGTTGAAAGTAACAAAACAAGGTTCGGTAAAGACAGCAGATGGTGCTGGTCCTCTGGCTACAGGCCACTTTAACTGTAGCATACAGAAAGCACCATGGACAAGCTGTAAGGTGGCTGGCTGTGATCGTATAGTGGTTAGTACTCTGCGTTGTGGCCGCAGCAACCTCGGTTCAACTCCGAGTCACAGCAGGTAGCAACTTTTGGCCCTGCAGATAGAATAGGAGGAGGTTTTACTAGTTCCCTTTGGATTCCAAATCTGCTTTGTTTGCAGCAGAATGGATTAGAATCATGAAGAGAAGCACAGGAAAGCGAAAACCAGATACAAGCTAGTACTGGTGGCATATAGGCATCTGCCTTCAAAGGAGTGATGAGCACAATGGCTTAAGTCCTTTTTTCCTGCCTAAGTGTGTTTTCTTAAACATCTGGCCGGCAGCGCTAGCTTTCAGTGGAGGGTTTTCCTTCACGGTAGGAATATTTCGCTCTCTCTGCAGTAATGTTCTTTCTCTACGTTTTCTCACATCTGTCATAGGGCTGATGACATTAATCCTAAACAAAATGCTCGCACAAACTGGAAAAGGAGAGTCTCTCTTTATGACACACTCAGAGGATTAGCAAGCTCATTAAAGGGCAATTGAAATGTGACAATCTGTATTGTGGAAGGCCCTACTAGAGATTTCACCAGCACATGCTTGCTGCAAGCTTGTTGAAAGTAACAAAACAAGGCTCGGTAAAGACAGCAGATGGTGCTGTTCCTCTGGCTACAGGCCACTTTAACTGTAGCATACAGAAAACACCATGGGCAAGCTGTAAGGTGGCTGGCTGTGATCGTATAGTGGTTAGTACTCTGCGTTGTGGCCGCAGCAACCTCGGTTCGACTCCGAGTCACAGCAGGTAGCAACTTTTGGCCCTGCAGATAGAATAGGAGGAGGTTTTCCTAGTTCCCTTTGGATTCCAAATCTGCTTTGTTTGCAGCAGAATGGATTAGAATCATGAAGAGAAGCACAGGAAAGGGAAAACCAGCTACAAGCTAGTACTGGTGGCATATAGGCATCTGCCTTCAAAGCAGTGATGAGCACAATGGCTTAAGTCCTTTTTTCCTGCCTAAGTGTGTTTTCTTAAACATCTGGCCGGCAGCGCTAGCTTTCAGTGGAGGGTTTTCCTTCACGGTAGGAATATTTCGCTCTCTCTGCAGTAACGTTCTTTCTCTACGTTTTCTCACATCTGTCATAGGGCTGATGACATTAATCCTAAACAAAATGCTTGCACAAACTGGAAAAGGAGAGTCTCTCTTTATGACACACTCAGAGGATTAGCAAGCTCATTAAAGGGCAATTGAAATGTGACAATCTGTATTGTGGAAGGCCCTACTAGAGCTTTCACCAGCACATGCTTGCTGCAAGCTTGTTGAAAGTAACAAAACAAGGTTCGGTAAAGACAGCAGATGGTGCTGTTCCTCTGGCTACAGGCCACTTTAACTGTAGCATACAGAAAGCACCGTGGACAAGCTGTAAGGTGGCTGGCTGTGATCGTATAGTGGTTAGTACTCTGCATTGTGGCCGCAGCAAGCTCTGTTGAACTCCGAGTCACAGCAGGTAGCAACTTTTGGCCCTGCTGATAGAATAGGAGGAGGTTTTCCTAGTTCCCTTTGGATTCCAAATCTGCTTTGTTTGCAGCAGAATGGATTAGAATCATGAAGAGAAGCACAGGAAAGGGAAAACCAGATACAAGCTAGTACTGGTGGCATATACGCATCTGCCTTCAAAGCAGTGATGAGCACAATGGCTTAAGTCCTTTTTTCCTGCCTAAGTGTGTTTTCTTAAACATCTGGCCGGCAGCGCTAGCTTTCAGTGGAGTGTTTTCCTTCACGGTAGGAATATTTCGCTCTCTCTGCAGTAAAGTTCTTTCTCTACGTTTTCTCACATCTGTCATAGGGCTGATGACATTAATCCTAAACAAAATGCTCGCACAAACTGGAAAAGGAGAGTCTCTCTTTATGACACACTCAGAGGATTAGCAAGCTCATTAAAGGGCAATTGAAATGTGACAATCTGTATTGTGGAAGGCCCTACTAGAGCTTTCACCAGCACATGCTTGCTGCAAGCTTGTTGAAAGTAACAAAACAAGGCTCGGTAAAGACAGCAGATGGTGCTGTTCCTCTGGCTACAGGCCACTTCAACTGTAGCATACAGAAAACACCATGGAAAGCTGTAAGGTGGCTGGCTGTGATCGTATAGTGGTTAGTACTCTGCGTTGTGGCCGCAGCAACCTCGGTTGGACTCCGAGTCACAGCAGATAGCAAATTTTGGCCCTGCAGATAGAATAGGAGGAGGTTTTCCTAGTTCCCTTTGGATTCCAAATCTGCTTTGTTTGCAGCAGAATGGATTAGAATCATGAAGAGAAGCACAGGAAAGGGAAAACCAGATACAAGCTAGTACTGGTGGCATATAGGCATCTGCCTTCAAAGCAGTGATGAGCACAATGGCTTAAGTCCTTTTTTCCTGCCTAAGTGTGTTTTCTTAAACATCTGGCCGGCAGCGCTAGCTTTCAGTGGAGTGTTTTCCTTCACGGTAGGAATATTTCGCTCTCTCTGCAGTAAAGTTCTTTCTCTACGTTTTCTCACATCTGTCATAGGGCTGTTGACATTAATCCTAAACAAAATGCTCGCACAAACTGGAAAAGGAGAGTCTCTCTTTATGACACACTCAGAGGATTAGCAAGCTCATTAAAGGGCAATTGAAGTGTGACAATCTGTATTGTGGAAGGCCCTACTAGAGCTTTCACCAGCACATGCTTGCTGCAAGCTTGTTGAAAGTAACAAAACAAGGCTCGGTAAAGACAGCAGATGGTGCTGTTCCTCTGGCTACAGGCCACTTTAACTGTAGCATACAGAAAACACTACAGGAAAGCTGTAAGGTGGTTGGCTGTGATCGTATAGTGGTTAGTACTTTGCGTTGTGGCCGCAGCAACCTCTGTTCGACTCCGAGTCACAGCAGGTAGCAACTTTTGGCCCTGCAGATAAAATAGGAGGAGGTTTTCCTAGTTCAGGTTGTATTCCAAATCTGCTTTGTTTCCAGAAAAAATGGATTAGAAACATGAAGAGAAGCACAGGAAAGGGAAAACCAGCTACAAGCTAGTACTGGTGGCATATAGGCATCTGCCTTCAAAGCAGTGATGAGCACAATGGCTTAAGTCCTTTTTTCCTGCCTAAGTGTGTTTTCTTAAACATCTGGCCGGCAGCGCTAGCTTTCAGTGGAGTGTTTTCCTTCACGGTAGGAATATTTCGCTCTCTCTGCAGTAAGTTCTTTCTCTACGTTTTCTCACATCTGTCATAGGGCTGATGACATTAATCCTAAACAAAATGCTCGCACAAACTGGAAAAGGAGAGTTTCTCTTTATGACACACTCAGAGGATTAGCAAGCTCATTAAAGGGCAATTGAAGTGTGACAATCTGTATTGTGGAAGGCCCTACTAGAGCTTTCACCAGCACATGCTTGCTGCAAGCTTGTTGAAAGTAACAAAACAAGGCTCGGTAAAGACAGCAGATGGTGCTGTTCCTCTGGCTACAGGCCACTTTAACTGTAGCATACAGAAAACACCACAGGACAAGCTGTAAGGTGGCTGGCTGTGATCGTATAGTGGTTAGTACTCTGCGTTGTGGCCGCAGCAACCTCGGTTCGACTCCGAGTCACAGCAGGTAGCAACTTTTGGCCCTGCAGATAAAATAGGAGGAGGTTTTCCTAGTTCAGGTTGTATTCCAAATCTGCTTTGTTTCCAGAAAAATTGGATTAGAAACATGAAGAGAAGCACAGGAAAGGGAAAACCAGCTACAAGCTAGTACTGGTGGCATATAGGCATCTGCCTTCAAAGCAGTGATGAGCACAATGGCTTAAGTCCTTTTTTCCTGCCTAAGTGTGTTTTCTTAAACATCTGGCCGGCAGCGCTAGCTTTCAGTGGAGTGTTTTCCTTCACGGTAGGAATATTTCGCTCTCTCTGTAGTAAAGTTCTTTCTCTACGTTTTCTCACATCTGTCATAGGGCTGATGACATTAATCCTAAACAAAATGCTCGCACAAACTGGAAAAGGAGAGTTTCTCTTTATGACACACTCAGAGGATTAGCAAGCTCATTAAAGGGCAATTGAAGTGTGACAATCTGTATTGTGGAAGGCCCTACTAGAGCTTTCACCAGCACATGCTTGCTGCAAGCTTGTTGAAAGTAACAAAACAAGGTTCGGTAAAGACAGCAGATGGTGCTGTTCCTCTGGCTACAGGCCACTTTAACTGTAGCATACAGAAAACACCACAGGAAAGCTGTAAGGTGGTTGGCTGTGATCGTATAGTGGTTAGTACTCTGCGTTGTGGCCGCAGCAACCTCGGTTCGACTCCGAGTCACAGCAGGTAGCAACTTTTGGCCCTGCAGATAGAATAGGAGGAGGTTTTCCTAGTTCCCTTTGGATTCCAAATCTGCTTTGTTTGCAGCAGAATGGATTAGAATCATGAAGAGAAGCACAGGAAAGGGAAAACCAGATACAAGCTAGTACTGGTGGCATATAGGCATCTGCCTTCAAAGCAGTGATGAGCACAATGGCTTAAGTCCTTTTTTCCTGCCTAAGTGTGTTTTCTTAAACATCTGGCCGGCAGCGCTAGCTTTCAGTGGAGGGTTTTCCTTCACGGTAGGAATATTTCGCTCTCTCTGCAGTAAAGTTCTTTCTCTACGTTTTCTCACATCTGTCATAGGGCTGATGACATTAATCCTAAACAAAATGCTCGCACAAACTGGAAAAGGAGAGTCTCTCTTTATGACACACTCAGAGGATTAGCAAGCTCATTAAAGGGCAATTGAAATGTGACAATCTGTATTGTGGAAGGCCCTACTAGAGATTTCACCAGCACATGCTTGCTGCAAGCTTGTTGAAAGTAACAAAACAAGGCTCGGTAAAGACAGCAGATGGTGCTGTTCCTCTGGCTACAGGCCTCTTTAACTGTAGCATACAGAAAACACCATGGGCAAGCTGTAAGGTGGCTGGCTGTGATCGTATAGTGGTTAGTACTCTGCGTTGTGGCCGCAGCAACCTCGGTTCGACTCTGAGTCACAGCAGGTAGCAACATTTGGCCCTGCAGATAGAATAGGAGGAGGTTTTCCTAGTTCCCTTTGGATTCCAAATCTGCTTTGTTTGCAGCAGAATGGATTAGAATCATGAAGAGAAGCACAGGAAAGGGAAAACCAGCTACAAGCTAGTACTGGTGGCATATAGGCATCTGCCTTCAAAGCAGTGATGAGCACAATGGCTTAAGTCCTTTTTTCCTGCCTAAGTGTGTTTTCTTAAACATCTGGCCGGCAGCGCTAGCTTTCAGTGGAGGGTTTTCCTTCACGGTAGGAATATTTCGCTCTCTCTGTAGTAAAGTTCTTTCTCTACGTTTTCTCACATCTGTCATAGGGCTGATGACATTAATCCTAAACAAAATGCTCGCACAAACTGGAAAAGGAGAGTCTCTCTTTATGACACACTCAGAGGATTAGCAAGCTCATTAAAGGGCAATTGAAATGTGACAATCTGTATTGTGGAATGCCCTACTAGAGCTTTCACCTGCACATGCTTGCTGCAAGCCTGTTGAAAGTAACAAAACAAGGTTCGGTAAAGACAGCAGATGGTGCTGTTCCTCTGGCTACAGGCCACTTTAACTGTAGCATACAGAAAACACCATGGACAAGCTGTAAGGTGGCTGGCTGTGATCGTATAGTGGTTAGTACTCTGCGTTGTGGCCGCAGCAACCTCGGTTCGACTCCGAGTCACAGCAGGTAGCAACTTTTGGCCCTGCAGATAGAATAGGAGGAGGTTTTCCTAGTTCCCTTTGGATTCCAAATCTGCTTTGTTTGCAGCAGAATGGATTAGAATCATGAAGAGAAGCACAGGAAAGGGAAAACCAGATACAAGCTAGTACTGGTGGCATATAGGCATCTGCCTTCAAAGCAGTGATGAGCACAATGGCTTAAGTCCTTTTTTCCTGCCTAAGTGTGTTTTCTTAAACATCTGGCCGGCAGCGCTAGCTTTCAGTGGAGTGTTTTCCTTCACGGTAGGAATATTTCGCTCTCTCTGCAGTAAAGTTCTTTCTCTACGTTTTCTCACATCTGTCATAGGGCTGATGACATTAATCCTAAACAAAATGCTCGCACAAACTGGAAAAGGAGAGTCTCTCTTTATGACACACTCAGAGGATTAGCAAGCTCATTAAAGGGCAATTGAAATGTGACAATCTGTATTGTGGAAGGCCCTACTAGAGCTTTCACCAGCACATGCTTGCTGCAAGCTTGTTGAAAGTAACAAAACAAGGCTCGGTAAAGACAGCAGATGGTGCTGTTCCTCTGGCTACAGGCCACTTTAACTGTAGCATACAGAAAACACCACAGGAAGCTGTAAGGTGGCTGGCTGTGATCGTATAGTGGTTAGTACTCTGCGTTGTGGCCGCAGCAACCTCGGTTCGACTCCGAGTCACAGCAGGTAGCAACTTTTGGCCCTGCAGATAAAATAGGAGGAGGTTTTCCTAGTTCAGGTTGTATTCCAAATCTGCTTTGTTTCCAGAAAAAATGGATTAGAAACATGAAGAGAAGCACAGGAAAGGGAAAACCAGCTACAAGCTAGTACTGGTGGCATATAGGCATCTGCCTTCAAAGCAGTGATGAGCACAATGGCTTAAGTCCTTTTTTCCTGCCTAAGTGTGTTTTCTTAAACATCTGGCCGGCAGCGCTAGCTTTCAGTGGAGGGTTTTCCTTCACGGTAGGAATATTTCGCTCTCTCTGTAGTAAAGTTCTTTCTCTACGTTTTCTCACATCTGTCATAGGGCTGATGACATTAATCCTAAACAAAATGCTGGCACAAACTGGAAAAGGAGAGTTTCTCTTTATGACACACTCAGAGGATTAGCAAGCTCATTAAAGGGCAATTGAAGTGTGACAATCTGTATTGTGGAAGGCCCTACTAGAGCTTTCACCAGCACATGCTTGCTGCAAGCTTGTTGAAAGTAACAAAACAAGGCTCGGTAAAGACAGCAGATGGTGCTGTTCCTCTGGCTACAGGCCACTTTAACTGTAGCATACAGAAAGCACCACAGGAAAGCTGTAAGGTGGCTGGCTGTGATCGTATAGTGGTTAGTACTCTGCGTTGTGGCCGCAGCAACCTCGGTTCGACTCCGAGTCACAGCAGATAGCAAATTTTGGCCCTGCAGATAGAATAGGAGGAGGTTTTCCTAGTTCCCTTTGGATTCCAAATCTGCTTTGTTTGCAGCAGAATGGATTAGAATCATGAAGAGAAGCACAGGAAAGGGAAAACCAGATACAAGCTAGTACTGGTGGCATATAGGCATCTGCCTTCAAAGCAGTGATGAGCACAATGGCTTAAGTCCTTTTTTCCTGCCTAAGTGTGTTTTCTTAAACATCTGGCCGGCAGCGCTAGCTTTCAGTGGAGTGTTTTCCTTCACGGTAGGAATATTTCGCTCTCTCTGCAGTAAAGTTCTTTCTCTACGTTTTCTCACATCTGTCATAGGGCTGATGACATTAATCCTAAACAAAATGCTCGCACAAACTGGAAAAGGAGAGTCTCTCTTTATGACACACTCAGAGGATTAGCAAGCTCATTAAAGGGCAATTGAAATGTGACAATCTGTATTGTGGAAGGCCCTACTAGAGCTTTCACCAGCACATGCTTGCTGCAAGCTTGTTGAAAGTAACAAAACAAGGCTCGGTAAAGACAGCAGATGGTGCTGTTCCTCTGGCTACAGGCCACTTTAACTGTAGCATACAGAAAACACCACAGGAAAGCTGTAAGGTGGTTGGCTGTGATCGTATAGTGGTTAGTACTCTGCGTTGTGGCCGCAGCAACCTCGGTTCGACTCCGAGTCACAGCAGGTAGCAACTTTTGGCCCTGCAGATAAAATAGGAGGAGGTTTTCCTAGTTCAGGTTGTATTCCAAATCTGCTTTGTTTCCAGAAAAAATGGATTAGAAACATGAAGAGAAGCACAGGAAAGGGAAAACCAGCTACAAGCTAGTACTGGTGGCATATAGGCATCTGCCTTCAAAGCAGTGATGAGCACAATGGCTTAAGTCCTTTTTTCCTGCCTAAGTGTGTTTTCTTAAACATCTGGCCGGCAGCGCTAGCTTTCAGTGGAGGGTTTTCCTTCACGGTAGGAATATTTCGCTCTCTCTGCAGTAAAGTTCTTTCTCTACGTTTTCTCACATCTGTCATAGGGCTGATGACATTAATCCTAAACAAAATGCTCGCACAAACTGGAAAAGGAGAGTTTCTCTTTATGACACACTCAGAGGATTAGCAAGCTCATTAAAGGGCAATTGAAGTGTGACAATCTGTATTGTGGAAGGCCCTACTAGAGCTTTCACCAGCACATGCTTGCTGCAAGCTTGTTGAAAGTAACAAAACAAGGCTCGGTAAAGACAGCAGATGGTGCTGTTCCTCTGGCTACAGGCCACTTTAACTGTAGCATACAGAAAGCACCACAGGAAAGCTGTAAGGTGGCTGGCTGTGATCGTATAGTGGTTAGTACTCTGCGTTGTGGCCGCAGCAACCTCGGTTCGACTCCGAGTCACAGCAGGTAGCAACTTTTGGCCCTGCAGATAAAATAGGAGGAGGTTTTTCTAGTTTAGGTTGTATTCCAAATCTGCTTTGTTTCCAGAAAAAATGGATTAGAAACATGAAGAGAAGCACAGGAAAGGGAAAACCAGCTACAAGCTAGTACTGGTGGCATATAGGCATCTGCCTTCAAAGCAGTGATGAGCACAATGGCTTAAGTCCTTTTTTCCTGCCTAAGTGTGTTTTCTTAAACATCTGGCCGGCAGCGCTAGCTTTCAGTGGAGGGTTTTCCTTCACGGTAGGAATATTTCGCTCTCTCTGTAGTAAAGTTCTTTCTCTACGTTTTCTCACATCTGTCATAGGGCTGATGACATTAATCCTAAACAAAATGCTCGCACAAACTGGAAAAGGAGAGTTTCTCTTTATGACACACTCAGAGGATTAGCAAGCTCATTAAAGGGCAATTGAAGTGTGACAATCTGTATTGTGGAATGCCCTACTAGAGCTTTCACCAGCACATGCTTGCTGCAAGCTTGTTGAAAGTAACAAAACAAGGTTCGGTAAAGACAGCAGATGGTGCTGTTCCTCTGGCTACAGGCCACTTTAACTGTAGCATACAGAAAACACCACAGGAAAGCTGTAAGGTGGTTGGCTGTGATCGTATAGTGGTTAGTACTCTGCGTTGTGGCCGCAGCAACCTCGGTTCAACTCCGAGTCACAGCAGGTAGCAACTTTTGGCCCTGCAGATAGAATAGGAGGAGGTTTTCCTAGTTCCCTTTGGATTCCAAATCTGCTTTGTTTGCAGCAGAATGGATTAGAATCATGAAGAGAAGCACAGGAAAGCGAAAACCAGATACAAGCTAGTACTGGTGGCATATAGGCATCTGCCTTCAAAGCAGTGATGAGCACAATGGCTTAAGTCCTTTTTTCCTGCCTAAGTGTGTTTTCTTAAACATCTGGCCGGCAGCGCTAGCTTTCAGTGGAGGGTTTTCCTTCACGGTAGGAATATTTCGCTCTCTCTGCAGTAAGTTCTTTCTCTACGTTTTCTCACATCTGTCATAGGGCTGATGACATTAATCCTAAACAAAATGCTCGCACAAACTGGAAAAGGAGAGTCTCTCTTTATGACACACTCAGAGGATTAGCAAGCTCATTAAAGGGCAATTGAAATGTGACAATCTGTATTGTGGAAGGCCCTACTAGAGCTTTCACCAGCACATGCTTGCTGCAAGCTTGTTGAAAGTAACAAAACAAGGCTCGGTAAAGACAGCAGATGGTGCTGTTCCTCTGGCTACAGGCCACTTTAACTGTAGCATACAGAAAACACCATGGGCAAGCTGTAAGGTGGCTGGCTGTGATCGTATAGTGGTTAGTACTCTGCGTTGTGGCCGCAGCAACCTCGGTTCGACTCCGAGTCACAGCAGGTAGCAACTTTTGGCCCTGCAGATAAAATAGGAGGAGGTTTTCCTAGTTCAGGTTGTATTCCAAATCTGCTTTGTTTCCAGAAAAAATGGATTAGAAACATGAAGAGAAGCACAGGAAAGGGAAAACCAGCTACAAGCTAGTACTGGTGGCATATAGGCATCTGCCTTCAAAGCAGTGATGAGCACAATGGCTTAAGTCCTTTTTTCCTGCCTAAGTGTGTTTTCTTAAACATCTGGCCGGCAGCGCTAGCTTTCAGTGGAGTGTTTTCCTTCACGGTAGGAATATTTCGCTCTCTCTGTAGTAAAGTTCTTTCTCTACGTTTTCTCACATCTGTCATAGGGCTGATGACATTAATCCTAAACAAAATGCTCGCACAAACTGGAAAAGGAGAGTTTCTCTTTATGACACACTCAGAGGATTAGCAAGCTCATTAAAGGGCAATTGAAGTGTGACAATCTGTATTGTGGAATGCCCTACTAGAGCTTTCACCAGCACATGCTTGCTGCAAGCTTGTTGAAAGTAACAAAACAAGGTTCGGTAAAGACAGCAGATGGTGCTGTTCCTCTGGCTACAGGCCACTTTAACTGTAGCATACAGAAAACACCACAGGACAAGCTGTAAGGTGGCTGGCTGTGATCGTATAGTGGTTAGTACTCTGCGTTGTGGCCGCAGCAACCTTGGTTCGACTCCGAGTCACAGCAGATAGCAAATTTTGGCCCTGCAGATAGAATAGGAGGAGGTTTTCCTAGTTCCCTTTGGATTCCAAATCTGCTTTGTTTGCAGCAGAATGGATTAGAATCATGAAGAGAAGCACAGGAAAGGGAAAACCAGATACAAGCTAGTACTGGTGGCATATAGGCATCTGCCTTCAAAGCAGTGATGAGCACAATGGCTTAAGTCCTTTTTTCCTGCCTAAGTGTGTTTTCTTAAACATCTGGCCGGCAGCGCTAGCTTTCAGTGGAGGGTTTTCCTTCACGGTAGGAATATTTCGCTCTCTCTGCAGTAAAGTTCTTTCTCTACGTTTTCTCACATCTGTCATAGGGCTGATGACATTAATCCTAAACAAAATGCTCGCACAAACTGGAAAAGGAGAGTCTCTCTTTATGACACACTCAGAGGATTAGCAAGCTCATTAAAGGGCAATTGAAATGTGACAATCTGTATTGTGGAAGGCCCTACTAGAGCTTTCACCAGCACATGCTTGCTGCAAGCTTGTTGAAAGTAACAAAACAAGGCTCGGTAAAGACAGCAGATGGTGCTGTTCCTCTGGCTACAGGCCACTTTAACTGTAGCATACAGAAAACACCACAGGAAAGCTGTAAGGTGGTTGGCTGTGATCGTATAGTGGTTAGTACTCTGCGTTGTGGCCGCAGCAACCTCGGTTCGACTCCGAGTCACAGCAGGTAGCAACTTTTGGCCCTGCAGATAAAATAGGAGGAGGTTTTCCTAGTTCAGGTTGTATTCCAAATCTGCTTTGTTTCCAGAAAAAATGGATTAGAAACATGAAGAGAAGCACAGGAAAGGGAAAACCAGCTACAAGCTAGTACTGGTGGCATATAGGCATCTGCCTTCAAAGCAGTGATGAGCACAATGGCTTAAGTCCTTTTTTCCTGCCTAAGTGTGTTTTCTTAAACATCTGGCCGGCAGCGCTAGCTTTCAGTGGAGGGTTTTCCTTCACGGTAGGAATATTTCGCTCTCTCTGCAGTAACGTTCTTTCTCTACGTTTTCTCACATCTGTCATAGGGCTGATGACATTAATCCTAAACAAAATGCTCGCACAAACTGGAAAAGGAGAGTTTCTCTTTATGACACACTCAGAGGATTAGCAAGCTCATTAAAGGGCAATTGAAGTGTGACAATCTGTATTGTGGAAGGCCCTACTAGAGCTTTCACCAGCACATGCTTGCTGCAAGCTTGTTGAAAGTAACAAAACAAGGTTCGGTAAAGACAGCAGATGGTGCTGTTCCTCTGGCTACAGGCCACTTTAACTGTAGCATACAGAAAACACCATGGACAAGCTGTAAGGTGGCTGGCTGTGATCGTATAGTGGTTAGTACTCTGCGTTGTGGCCGCAGCAACCTCGGTTCGACTCCGAGTCACAGCAGGTAGCAACTTTTGGCCCTGCAGATAAATAGGAGGAGGTTTTCCTAGTTCAGGTTGTATTCCAAATCTGCTTTGTTTCCAGAAAAAATGGATTAGAAACATGAAGAGAAGCACAGGAAAGGGAAAACCAGCTACAAGCTAGTACTGGTGGCATATAGGCATCTGCCTTCAAAGCAGTGATGAGCACAATGGCTTAAGTCCTTTTTTCCTGCCTAAGTGTGTTTTCTTAAACATCTGGCCGGCAGCGCTAGCTTTCAGTGGAGGGTTTTCCTTCACGGTAGGAATATTTCGCTCTCTCTGTAGTAAAGTTCTTTCTCTACGTTTTCTCACATCTGTCATAGGGCTGATGACTTTAATCCTAAACAAAATGCTGGCACAAACTGGAAAAGGAGAGTTTCTCTTTATGACACACTCAGAGGATTAGCAAGCTCATTAAAGGGCAATTGAAGTGTGACAATCTGTATTGTGGAAGGCCCTACTAGAGCTTTCACCAGCACATGCTTGCTGCAAGCTTGTTGAAAGTAACAAAACAAGGCTCGGTAAAGACAGCAGATGGTGCTGTTCCTCTGGCTACAGGCCACTTTAACTGTAGCATACAGAAAACACCACAGGAAAGCTGTAAGGTGGTTGGCTGTGATCGTATAGTGGTTAGTACTCTGCGTTGTGGCCGCAGCAACCTTGGTTCGACTCCGAGTCACAGCAGGTAGCAACTTTTGGCCCTGCAGATAGAATAGGAGGAGGTTTTCCTAGTTCCCTTTGGATTCCAAATCTGCTTTGTTTGCAGCAGAATGGATTAGAATCATGAAGAGAAGCACAGGAAAGGGAAAACCAGATACAAGCTAGTACTGGTGGCATATAGGCATCTGCCTTCAAAGCAGTGATGAGCACAATGGCTTAAGTCCTTTTTTCCTGCCTAAGTGTGTTTTCTTAAACATCTGGCCGGCAGCGCTAGCTTTCAGTGGAGGGTTTTCCTTCACGGTAGGAATATTTCGCTCTCTCTGCAGTAAAGTTCTTTCTCTACGTTTTCTCACATCTGTCATAGGGCTGATGACATTAATCCTAAACAAAATGCTCGCACAAACTGGAAAAGGAGAGTCTCTCTTTATGACACACTCAGAGGATTAGCAAGCTCATTAAAGGGCAATTGAAATGTGACAATCTGTATTGTGGAAGGCCCTACTAGAGATTTCACCAGCACATGCTTGCTGCAAGCTTGTTGAAAGTAACAAAACAAGGCTCGGTAAAGACAGCAGATGGTGCTGTTCCTCTGGCTACAGGCCACTTTAACTGTAGCATACAGAAAACACCATGGGCAAGCTGTAAGGTGGCTGGCTGTGATCGTATAGTGGTTAGTACTCTGCGTTGTGGCCGCAGCAACCTCGGTTCAACTCCGAGTCACAGCAGGTAGCAACTTTTGGCCCTGCAGATAGAATAGGAGGAGGTTTTCCTAGTTCAGGTTGTATTCCAAATCTGCTTTGTTTGCCAGAAAAATGGATTAGAATCATGAAGAGAAGCACAGGAAAGGGAAAACCAGCTACAAGCTAGTACTGGTGGCATATAGGCATCTGCCTTCAAAGCAGTGATGAGCACAATGGCTTAAGTCCTTTTTTCCTGCCTAAGTGTGTTTTCTTAAACATCTGGCCGGCAGCGCTAGCTTTCAGTGGAGTGTTTTCCTTCACGGTAGGAATATTTCGCTCTCTCTGCAGTAAAGTTCTTTCTCTACGTTTTCTCACATCTGTCATAGGGCTGATGACATTAATCCTAAACAAAATGCTCGCACAAACTGGAAAAGGAGAGTCTCTCTTTATGACACACTCAGAGGATTAGCAAGCTCATTAAAGGGCAATTGAAATGTGACAATCTGTATTGTGGAAGGCCCTACTAGAGCTTTCACCAGCACATGCTTGCTGCAAGCTTGTTGAAAGTAACAAAACAAGGCTCGGTAAAGACAGCAGATGGTGCTGTTCCTCTGGCTACAGGCCACTTTAACTGTAGCATACAGAAAGCACCACAGGAAAGCTGTAAGGTGGCTGGCTGTGATCGTATAGTGGTTAGTACTCTGCGTTGTGGCCGCAGCAACCTCGGTTCGACTCCGAGTCACAGCAGGTAGCAACTTTTGGCCCTGCAGATAGAATAGGAGGAGGTTTTCCTAGTTCCCTTTGGATTCCAAATCTGCTTTGTTTGCAGCAGAATGGATTAGAATCATGAAGAGAAGCACAGGAAAGGGAAAACCAGCTACAAGCTAGTACTGGTGGCATATAGGCATCTGCCTTCAAAGCAGTGATGAGCACAATGGCTTAAGTCCTTTTTTCCTGCCTAAGTGTGTTTTCTTAAACATCTGGCCGGCAGCGCTAGCTTTCAGTGGAGGGTTTTCCTTCACGGTAGGAATATTTCGCTCTCTCTGCAGTAAAGTTCTTTCTCTACGTTTTCTCACATCTGTCATAGGGCTGATGACATTAATCCTAAACAAAATGCTCGCACAAACTGGAAAAGGAGAGTCTCTCTTTATGACACACTCAGAGGATTAGCAAGCTCATTAAAGGGCAATTGAAATGTGACAATCTGTATTGTGGAAGGCCCTACTAGAGCTTTCACCAGCACATGCTTGCTGCAAGCTTGTTGAAAGTAACAAAACAAGGCTCGGTAAAGACAGCAGATGGTGCTGTTCCTCTGGCTACAGGCCACTTTAACTGTAGCATACAGAAAACACCATGGACAAGCTGTAAGGTGGCTGGCTGTGATCGTATAGTGGTTAGTACTCTGCGTTGTGGCCGCAGCAACCTCGGTTCGACTCCGAGTCACAGCAGGTAGCAACTTTTGGCCCTGCAGATAAAATAGGAGGAGGTTTTCCTAGTTCAGGTTGTATTCCAAATCTGCTTTGTTTCCAGAAAAATGGATTAGAAACATGAAGAGAAGCACAGGAAAGGGAAAACCAGCTACAAGCTAGTACTGGTGGCATATAGGCATCTGCCTTCAAAGCAGTGATGAGCACAATGGCTTAAGTCCTTTTTTCCTGCCTAAGTGTGTTTTCTTAAACATCTGGCCGGCAGCGCTAGCTTTCAGTGGAGGGTTTTCCTTCACGGTAGGAATATTTCGCTCTCTCTGTAGTAAAGTTCTTTCTCTACGTTTTCTCACATCTGTCATAGGGCTGATGACATTAATCCTAAACAAAATGCTCGCACAAACTGGAAAAGGAGAGTTTCTCTTTATGACACACTCAGAGGATTAGCAAGCTCATTAAAGGGCAATTGAAGTGTGACAATCTGTATTGTGGAATGCCCTACTAGAGCTTTCACCAGCACATGCTTGCTGCAAGCTTGTTGAAAGTAACAAAACAAGGTTCGGTAAAGACAGCAGATGGTGCTGTTCCTCTGGCTACAGGCCACTTTAACTGTAGCATACAGAAAACACCACAGGAAAGCTGTAAGGTGGTTGGCTGTGATCGTATAGTGGTTAGTACTCTGCGTTGTGGCCGCAGCAACCTCGGTTCAACTCCGAGTCACAGCAGGTAGCAACTTTTGGCCCTGCAGATAGAATAGGAGGAGGTTTTCCTAGTTCCCTTTGGATTCCAAATCTGCTTTGTTTGCAGCAGAATGGATTAGAATCATGAAGAGAAGCACAGGAAAGGGAAAACCAGCTACAAGCTAGTACTGGTGGCATATAGGCATCTGCCTTCAAAGCAGTGATGAGCACAATGGCTTAAGTCCTTTTTTCCTGCCTAAGTGTGTTTTCTTAAACATCTGGCCGGCAGCGCTAGCTTTCAGTGGAGGGTTTTCCTTCACGGTAGGAATATTTCGCTCTCTCTGTAGTAAAGTTCTTTCTCTACGTTTTCTCACATCTGTCATAGGGCTGATGACATTAATCCTAAACAAAATGCTCGCACAAACTGGAAAAGGAGAGTTTCTCTTTATGACACACTCAGAGGATTAGCAAGCTCATTAAAGGGCAATTGAAGTGTGACAATCTGTATTGTGGAAGGCCCTACTAGAGCTTTCACCAGCACATGCTTGCTGCAAGCTTGTTGAAAGTAACAAAACAAGGCTCGGTAAAGACAGCAGATGGTGCTGTTCCTCTGGCTACAGGCCACTTTAACTGTAGCATACAGAAAACACCATGGGCAAGCTGTAAGGTGGCTGGCTGTGATCGTATAGTGGTTAGTACTCTGCGTTGTGGCCGCAGCAACCTCGGTTCGACTCCGAGTCACAGCAGGTAGCAACTTTTGGCCCTGCAGATAGAATAGGAGGAGGTTTTCCTAGTTCCCTTTGGATTCCAAATCTGCTTTGTTTGCAGCAGAATGGATTAGAATCATGAAGAGAAGCACAGGAAAGGGAAAACCAGCTACAAGCTAGTACTGGTGGCATATAGGCATCTGCCTTCAAAGCAGTGATGAGCACAATGGCTTAAGTCCTTTTTTCCTGCCTAAGTGTGTTTTCTTAAACATCTGGCCGGCAGCGCTAGCTTTCAGTGGAGGGTTTTCCTTCACGGTAGGAATATTTCGCTCTCTCTGTAGTAAAGTTCTTTCTCTACGTTTTCTCACATCTGTCATAGGGCTGATGACATTAATCCTAAACAAAATGCTCGCACAAACTGGAAAAGGAGAGTCTCTCTTTATGACACACTCAGAGGATTAGCAAGCTCATTAAAGGGCAATTGAAATGTGACAATCTGTATTGTGGAAGGCCCTACTAGAGCTTTCACCAGCACATGCTTGCTGCAAGCTTGTTGAAAGTAACAAAACAAGGCTTCGGTAAAGACAGCAGATGGTGCTGTTCCTCTGGCTACAGGCCACTTTAACTGTAGCATACAGAAAACACCATGGACAAGCTGTAAGGTGGCTGGCTGTGATCGTATAGTGGTTAGTACTCTGCGTTGTGGCCGCAGCAACCTCGGTTCGACTCCGAGTCACAGCAGGTAGCAACTTTTGGCCCTGCAGATAGAATAGGAGGAGGTTTTCCTAGTTCCTTTGGATTCCAAATCTGCTTTGTTTGCAGCAGAAATGGATTAGAATCATGAAGAGAAGCACAGGAAAGGGAAAACCAGATACAAGCTAGTACTGGTGGCATATAGGCATCTGCCTTCAAAGCAGTGATGAGCACAATGGCTTAAGTCCTTTTTTCCTGCCTAAGTGTGTTTTCTTAAACATCTGGCCGGCAGCGCTAGCTTTCAGTGGAGTGTTTTCCTTCACGGTAGGAATATTTCGCTCTCTCTGAAAGTAAAGTTCTTTCTCTATGTTTTCTCACATCTGTCATAGGGCTGATGACATTAATCCTAAACAAAATGCTCGCACAAACTGGAAAAGGAGAGTCTCTCTTTATGACACACTCAGAGGATTAGCAAGCTCATTAAAGGGCAATTGAAATGTGACAATCTGTATTGTGGAAGGCCCTACTAGAGATTTCACCAGCACATGCTTGCTGCAAGCTTGTTGAAAGTAACAAAACAAGGCTCGGTAAAGACAGCAGATGGTGCTGTTCCTCTGGCTACAGGCCACTTTAACTGTAGCATACAGAAAACACCATGGAAAGCTGTAAGGTGGCTGGCTGTGATCGTATAGTGGTTAGTACTCTGCGTTGTGGCCGCAGCAACCTCGGTTCGACTCCGAGTCACAGCAGGTAGCAACTTTTGGCCCTGCAGATAAAATAGGAGGAGGTTTTCCTAGTTCAGGTTGTATTCCAAATCTGCTTTGTTTCCAGAAAAAATGGATTAGAAACATGAAGAGAAGCACAGGAAAGGGAAAACCAGCTACAAGCTAGTACTGGTGGCATATAGGCATCTGCCTTCAAAGCAGTGATGAGCACAATGGCTTAAGTCCTTTTTTCCTGCCTAAGTGTGTTTTCTTAAACATCTGGCCGGCAGCGCTAGCTTTCAGTGGAGGGTTTTCCTTCACGGTAGGAATATTTCGCTCTCTCTGTAGTAAAGTTCTTTCTCTACGTTTTCTCACATCTGTCATAGGGCTGATGACATTAATCCTAAACAAAATGCTCGCACAAACTGGAAAAGGAGAGTTTCTCTTTATGACACACTCAGAGGATTAGCAAGCTCATTAAAGGGCAATTGAAGTGTGACAATCTGTATTGTGGAATGCCCTACTAGAGCTTTCACCAGCACATGCTTGCTGCAAGCTTGTTGAAAGTAACAAAACAAGGCTCGGTAAAGACAGCAGATGGTGCTGTTCCTCTGGCTACAGGCCACTTTAACTGTAGCATACAGAAAGCACCATGGACAAGCTGTAAGGTGGCTGGCTGTGATCGTATAGTGGTTAGTACTCTGCGTTGTGGCCGCAGCAACCTCTGTTCAACTCCGAGTCACAGCAGGTAGCAACATTTGGCCCTGCAGATAGAATAGGAGGAGGTTTTCCTAGTTCCCTTTGGATTCCAAATCTGCTTTGTTTGCAGCAGAATGGATTAGAATCATGAAGAGAAGCACAGGAAAGGGAAAACCAGATACAAGCTAGTACTGGTGGCATATAGGCATCTGCCTTCAAAGCAGTGATGAGCACAATGGCTTAAGTCCTTTTTTCCTGCCTAAGTGTGTTTTCTTAAACATCTGGCCGGCAGCGCTAGCTTTCAGTGGAGGGTTTTCCTTCACGGTAGGAATATTTCGCTCTCTCTGCAGTAAAGTTCTTTCTCTACGTTTTCTCACATCTGTCATAGGGCTGATGACATTAATCCTAAACAAAATGCTCGCACAAACTGGAAAAGGAGAGTCTCTCTTTATGACACACTCAGAGGATTAGCAAGCTCATTAAAGGGCAATTGAAATGTGACAATCTGTATTGTGGAAGGCCCTACTAGAGCTTTCACCAGCACATGCTTGCTGCAAGCTTGTTGAAAGTAACAAAACAAGGCTCGGTAAAGACAGCAGATGGTGCTGTTCCTCTGGCTACAGGCCACTTTAACTGTAGCATACAGAAAACACCACAGGAAAGCTGTAAGGTGGTTGGCTGTGATCGTATAGTGGTTAGTACTCTGCGTTGTGGCTGCAGCAACCTCGGTTCAACTCCGAGTCACAGCAGGTAGCAAATTTTGGCCCTGCAGATAGAATAGGAGGAGGTTTTCCTAGTTCCCTTTGGATTCCAAATCTGCTTTGTTTGCAGCAGAATGGATTAGAATCATGAAGAGAAGCACAGGAAAGGGAAAACCAGATACAAGCTAGTACTGGTGGCATATAGGCATCTGCCTTCAAAGCAGTGATGAGCACAATGGCTTAAGTCCTTTTTTCCTGCCTAAGTGTGTTTTCTTAAACATCTGGCCGGCAGCGCTAGCTTTCAGTGGAGGGTTTTCCTTCACGGTAGGAATATTTCGCTCTCTCTGCAGTAACGTTCTTTCTCTACGTTTTCTCACATCTGTCATAGGGCTGATGACATTAATCCTAAACAAAATGCTCGCACAAACTGGAAAAGGAGAGTCTCTCTTTATGACACACTCAGAGGATTAGCAAGCTCATTAAAGGGCAATTGAAATGTGACAATCTGTATTGTGGAAGGCCCTACTAGAGCTTTCACCAGCACATGCTTGCTGCAAGCTTGTTGAAAGTAACAAAACAAGGCTCGGTTAAGACAGCAGATGGTGCTGTTCCTCTGGCTACAGGCCACTTTAACTGTAGCATACAGAAAACACCATGGGCAAGGTGGCTGGCTGTGATCGTATAGTGGTTAGTACTCTGCGTTGTGGCCGCGGCAACCTCGTTTCGACTCCGAGTCACAGCAGGTAGCAACTTTTGGCCCTGCAGATAAAATAGGAGGAGGTTTTCCTAGTTCAGGTTGTATTCCAAATCTGCTTTGTTTCCAGAAAAAATGGATTAGAAACATGAAGAGAAGCACAGGAAAGGGAAAACCAGCTACAAGCTAGTACTGGTGGCATATAGGCATCTGCCTTCAAAGCAGTGATTAGCACAATGGCTTAAGTCCTTTTTTCCTGCCTAAGTGTGTTTTCTTAAACATCTGGCCGGCAGCGCTAGCTTTCAGTGGAGGGTTTTCCTTCACGGTAGGAATATTTCGCTCTCTCTGTAGTAAAGTTCTTTCTCTATGTTTTCTCACATCTGTCATAGGGCTGATGACATTAATCCTAAACAAAATGCTCGCACAAACTGGAAAAGGAGAGTTTCTCTTTATGACACACTCAGAGGATTAGCAAGCTCATTAAAGGGCAATTGAAGTGTGACAATCTGTATTGTGGAATGCCCTACTAGAGCTTTCACCAGCACATGCTTGCTGCAAGCTTGTTGAAAGTAACAAAACAAGGTTCGGTAAAGACAGCAGATGGTGCTGTTCCTCTGGCTACAGGCCACTTTAACTGTAGCATACAGAAAACACCACAGGAAAGCTGTAAGGTGGTTGGCTGTAATCGTATAGTGGTTAGTACTCTGCGTTGTGGCCGCAGCAACCTCTGTTCAACTCCGAGTCACAGCAGGTAGCAACTTTTGGCCCTGCAGATAGAATAGGAGGAGGTTTTCCTAGTTCCCTTTGGATTCCAAATCTGCTTTGTTTGCAGCAGAATGGATTAGAATCATGAAGAGAAGCACAGGAAAGGGAAAACCAGATACAAGCTAGTACTGGTGGCATATAGGCATCTGCCTTCAAAGCAGTGATGAGCACAATGGCTTAAGTCCTTTTTTCCTGCCTAAGTGTGTTTTCTTAAACATCTGGCCGGCAGCGCTAGCTTTCAGTGGAGGGTTTTCCTTCACGGTAGGAATATTTCGCTCTCTCTGCAGTAAAGTTCTTTCTCTACGTTTTCTCACATCTGTCATAGGGCTGATGACATTAATCCTAAACAAAATGCTCGCACAAACTGGAAAAGGAGAGTCTCTCTTTATGACACACTCAGAGGATTAGCAAGCTCATTAAAGGGCAATTGAAATGTGACAATCTCTATTGTGGAAGGCCCTACTAGAGCTTTCACCAGCACATGCTTGCTGCAAGCTCGTTGAAAGTAACAAAACAAGGCTTGGTAAAGACAGCAGATGGTGCTGTTCCTCTGGCTACAGGCCACTTTAACTGTAGCATACAGAAAGCACCATGGGCAAGCTGTAAGGTGGCTGGCTGTGATCGTATAGTGGTTAGTACTCTGCGTTGTGGCCGCAGCAACCTCGGTTCGACTCCGAGTGACAGCAGGTAGCAACTTTTGGCCCTGCAGATAGAATAGGAGGAGGTTTTCCTAGTTCCCTTTGGATTCCAAATCTGCTTTGTTTGCAGCAGAATGGATTAGAATAATGAAGAGAAGCACAGGAAAGGGAAAACCAGATACAAGCTAGTACTGGTGGCATATAGGCATCTGCCTTCAAAGCAATGATGAGCACAATGGCTTAAGTCCTATTTTCCTGCCTAAGTGTGTTTTCTTAAACATCTGGCCGGCAGCGCTAGCTTTCAGTGGAGGGTTTTCCTTCACGGTAGGAATATTTCGCTCTCTCTGCAGTAAAGTTCTTTCTCTACGTTTTCTCACATCTGTCATAGGGCTGATGATATTAATCCTAAACAAAATGCTCGCACAAACTGAAAAAGGAGAGTCTCTCTTTATGACACACTCAGAGGATTAGCAAGCTCATCAAAAGGGCAATTGAAATAAAATGTGGTTTTAACTATGTCTGCTTAGGTATTTGGATACTGCCACTGAATTTTGGTGCACCTAAGTGAATTGAAGGAGCTGCCCATATCTGGATAAGGGCCCCACAAGGCTTCCCTATCCCCTGCCCGTTCCTCCAACCCCTTCCAACAGTCATAACAGTCTGATCACTAAAAACGTTTAACTCCTAACCCTTATTCACTTGTTCAGAACCCTTATTTTATCATCCTTGCTTTAATATTCCTTTATCTCTTATTTGTCCTGTTTGTCCTAATTAGATTGTAAGCTCTGTCGAGCAGGGACTGTCTCTTCATGTTAAGCTCTGTCGAGCAGGGACTGTCTCTTCCTGTTCAAGTGTACAGCGCTGCGTACGTCTAGTAGCGCTTTAGAAATGATAAGTAGTAGTAGTGTAGGAATGGACAAGTGAACACTGGACACAGCCTGCAGCCATCACTAGACTAGCAGGACGACCTCAAGCTCTGTGCAGACTACTTATAGACTTTGCTCTGTGCATACAACTTATGGACTTTGCCTTCTTTGGGGCATACTCTATACTTGAATGTTTACTGAACACTTGCATCTTCTTGTATTGTGCCTTAACCACAAACTGTCAGCTCCTGCTAGCTAG
This sequence comes from Microcaecilia unicolor, assembly GCF_901765095.1. Taxonomy (NCBI): domain Eukaryota; kingdom Metazoa; phylum Chordata; class Amphibia; order Gymnophiona; family Siphonopidae; genus Microcaecilia; species Microcaecilia unicolor. The sequence continues at coordinate 33,634 of NW_021963921.1, forward strand.
ATAGATAACTGTCTGAGACAGGATGCAGGTGCATTAGATAAACAGCTTGTAACATTTAGTTGCCAAGGCTTGCACACAGAATTCAGCCTGCACGTAGACGCCACATGAATAGATAGCCTGTGAGGGTGTTGCCACCCCCATCCTGCGTCTCTGAGCCTAACGAGTCTTATCTCCTCTGTGAAAGAAGCATTGTATGATTATGTGTGTGTGTGTGTGCAAAACAGGATGATAAGTTTCGTTTTCTTTGCCTGTATTATTTCAGTATTATGACGTGTATATGTACTGTGAGAACTACAAGAACTACAAATGTTTACTGCGCATGTCATACTGTGACGTATAAGGGGCCTAATGCGCAGGCCCAGCAGGGAGGTATAAATGTGAGTGTCAGGTGATTTCTGACACACAGTATCCTGAGACTGAACTCAGTACTGTTCATTGCTAGCAATAAAGCTGCCTTGTTTTCGGAACCATTTGCCTCTTGTCTCCTGATTTACTTAGCCGAAGATTCTGTTACATTTTCTGGCGAGCTAGCCAGGAGTATATAGAGGGAAACGGATTACATTCTTTCCCCTCCCCCGCCGCGGTCGGGTAATCTGCCCCCCTCCAAGGAGGTGGTAAGTGGCCACCGCTGATTTCAGCGTCCATCTCCCGAAGGAGGGCTGATAGACGCCGGCTGACTGGCGGTGAGGCCGTGTGGTTCCAGCAAGGCACCTTTTCTTTTTTTTTGCCTCGAACTCCGGAGAGAAGCGCGCCAACAGGCCACGTCCGAAGACGGCGGACAGGTAAGTATACTCTGGGTAGTGACCGGCCCGGTAAAGGGTCGAAGAAGAGGCTTGATCACCCTCTTGGCCAGTGGCTAATACGGACTAGGTCCCGAAACCCACTAGGCTCTGCGAAGAAACCGAACAGGAGGGTTTCTTGTGGCGTATGAAAGTTGAGTGAGTGGGCCTGCAGTTTTGGATCGGGCGACCGCATTCTGGTCAGGCCGGCTGTTGACCCTTTTGTGTCCGGTGGAACGAGACCCCTTACTCCTCCACCACCCCTTTCCCCCTTTGTCTGTCTCCTATCCTTTGGCACTCAGGTTAGGATGGCGGGGGTGGGTCTACTCCGTTAGACTTAATGATGGAACACTTTAGCAAAGTGTTCGACCAGGAACAATGCAGTAAAGCTGGGATGATAGAGCGATGTCTATTTATGTGGCCCAGGTTAGGGAGATTTGTCGATTGGCCACCGGAAGGGTCATTCTAATATGAAAAAGTGGTGGCAGTCATGAATGTGGTTATAGTTGAGGGAAATCCAGGCTGTCCCGAGGATATCCCATATGTGGAAGGGTGGCTTGATGTAGTCTGGAACCCGCCGGTCTGGGCCCAGCACAAGGTGGAAAAGGCCGCCCTTATGGTGATAAGTCAAAGGAAGGGTCGCAAGACCAAGTTGAAAGCCCATACCATGCCCAATATTCTCAACTACCCGGCAACTGTTGCCGTTGCGAAGGCCGTAGGGAACACCCCCATCACTGAAGCAGCCACGCCCCGTACTACCACCACGGAGGCCACACCCCATACTACCAGTACTACCAGTACCCTCCCGAGACCAAGACCTCTGAAAGAAATCCGAGGGAAAGTTCAGGGCCCCCAGAATCCCGAAAAGGTTCCTCCGACGGCCCCTATACTCAGTACGGTAGAGGCCTACGAGGAGGAGGCAGCACCCCCCCCCCCCCCCACAGTCCCATATATCCCAACCTCGCGAACTTGACAGAGGGCCAGAATAACGCCGAGGCCTCCGGCCCAGAGTCGGACGTGGAAGAAACTTCCCGAGCAAGTACTCCCAAATCAACGGGCCCCGGAACCTCCAGGAAGAGCCAGAGGGTTACTAAACCGATAACCCGATTTCCCCAGTCGAGTCCGATAAGTACCCTTCCTCCAAGTCAGCGGGCGGATGTCGCCGACCTGTTTCCGATCCGACAATCAACAACATACACTCCGACCCCGGGAGGCCAGGCCATCGAGTCAACAGTCTATAGTCACGTCCCATTCTCTAGTGCCGACTTGTATAACTGGAAGGTGCATGGGCCTTCCTACGACCAAAAACCCGAACAACTTGTAGAACTGGTGGAGGGCATAATATACAGCTACAACCCAACCTGGGGTGATCTCCGGCAGTTGAGTGCCCACATCCTGACTACTGAGGAACACCGCCTGCTACAACAGAATATGGAGGAAGCGGTCCGGAGGGCCCACCCGGACGAAGCGCAGATAGAAGACCGCTTAAGAAGGGAGGTGCCCACCGCATATCCTGATTGGGACTATCGGACGGAGGATGGTCAAACCCGCACCCATCAATACAGCAGGCCTATCTGGCGGCCCTGAAAAAAGGCAAACAGAAAATTACTAATATGGGAAAAATTCACAACGTTGTTCAACAAAAGCATGAGAGCCCAGGGGATTTCCTTGAACGCCTGATGGAAGCGTTTAGGAGACACAGCCCAATAAATCCCGAAGATCCAAAAAATGTCCCCACAGTGGTCATGAGCTTTGTCAGCCAGTCAGCACCGGACATAAGAAAGAAACTCCAGAAGACTGAAGGATTTGAGGGGATGAGTATAAGCCAACTGAAGACCATAGCCGATCGCGTGTTCGGATACCGCGATCAGGAAGAGAAATCCGAGGCTCGGAAAGAGGCAAGCAGACGGATGCGTGAGAATGCAGATGTACTGGCCGCGGTGTTGGAAGAGCGCCTGGGATCAAGACCGCGCGGCAGAGGAAGGGGCCGAAGGGGTAGAGGAACGCGGTCCCCCATAGGACGGAACCAGTGTGCCAACTGCCGACAAGAAGGGCACTGGTGGGCGGACTGCCCGGAGAAGCCACGAGACCAGAATCGAGAGGGGGCGGACGACGACCGCCCACGAGGCCCCAGGCAAGGACAGCGAGGCCGAGGCCGGGGACACATTGAACAACAGGAATGGCAAATGGCCCTTGACGCGGCCCGGGGCTATCCCGCATGAAGTGACCGGGAGGGCAGAGTCCCCACTGACCCTCTGGTGGAAATCCGAGTGGGGACACAACTAATGAAGGCCCTATTAGACACAGGGGCCCAACGATCTGTCATCACCACTGCCATAGCCCCTCCCACGAAAGAAACCATACCGATTGTGGGAGCCTCTGGAAAGTCCCTCACTGCCCCGCTCCTCAAGGAATGCCATGTCCAAATCGGAGGGACGATGGTGTCTCATCAGTTCATACATATCCCCGAATGTCCAGTCCCCCTGATTGGCCGGGACCTACTGTGCAAGCTCCAAGCCACCTTACGATTCAAGGCTACGGGAGAAGTAGAAGCCCAGTTTGAAGACCGGCCAGTAACACTTATCTGCCCTGTACAAGAAGAATGGAGACTGCACACCCCCTTATTCGCAGGCCCCGACGACTGCCGCTATTGCCAGGATACCCCTTTCGCACGGCAGAGAAGAACCCTCATGGCTGGGGTGCCCGGCGTGTGGGCAGAAGTGAACCCCGGCGGACTTGCTGTCAACACCATCCCCATCTGGGTCGAACTCAAACCTAATGCCCAGATTGTCAACCAAGGACAGTACCACATCCCCTATGCAGCCCGACACAGTATGCAAACGCATCTACAGAAACTCCTTCAACAAGGGGTCTTCAAACCGGCCAGATCTGCTTGGAACACCCCACTGCTGCCCGTTAAGAAGCCAGGAACATCAGAGTACAGACCCATCCAGGACCTGAGGAAGGTCAACAACCAGGTGGCTGACATAGTTGCCCTCGTACCTAACCCTTACTCCATTCTAGCCCAAGTGCCAGCCCAAACCAAGTGGTATAGTGTCATTGATCTGAAGGATGCTTTCTTCTTCATCCCTCTTGCTGCTGATAGCCAGCAGTTGTTTGCCTTCACGTGGGAAGACTTACAGACTGGGAGTAAGCAGCAATTCACATGGACCCGGCTCCCCCAGGGATTCAAGAATTCACCTACCCTCTTCGGTGACCAACTTGCCCAAGACTTGAAGATCTACCAGGACGAGTATGGGCCTGTCGTCCAGTACGTGGACGACCTGTTGGTAGCCCGGGAAACATACACGGATTGTGCAGAAGCTACCCTTTACCTCTTGAAAACCTTGGAAACTCAAGGGTACAGAGCCAGCCGAAAAAAGGCCCAGATATGTGAGATTGAAGTCGAGTATCTGGGATTTCGCCTCCGAGAAGGAACTCGAAGGCTCGGTACACCCCGTACCCAAGCTATTCGCAACCAACCCATTCCTGCCAATAAGAAAGAACTGCGTGCGCTACTAGGAGCAGCTGGATACTGCCGGATCTGGATCATTAACTTCGCTGTTTTGACCCAGGACCTGTACACCAAGCTGAAGGGATCTGAACTCGAGGGCCAGACCCTCCAGTGGGAGAAACACGAACTGAAGGCTCTCCAGGACCTCAAAGAGGCCTTCGTGGCCCCACCAGCGCTCGGATTGCCAGATGTGACCAAACCGTTCCACTTGTTCGTCGACGAGAAGAAGGGATTGGCACTTGAGGTCCTCACCCAAATGGTTGGCACCTGGCAACGACCTGTAGCATACCTTTCCAAGGGCATGGACAACGTGGCAAGAGGTTGGCCGGGGTGTCTTCGAAGCATTGCGGCTGCATGCCTGTTGATACACGAGGCCAACAAACTCACCTTCGGCCAGACGCTCCTTGTGACTACGCCCCATACCATCCGCGGCCTGCTCGAGAGTCATGGGCCCCGATGGATGACTAACTCCCGACTAGTCAAGTACCAAGCCCTCCTGTGCGAGAACCCGGAGATGCAAATTCAGGACACCACCAACCTAAACCCTGCTACCCTTCTCCCGGCCCCGGAACCACCATTCCATGACTGTGAAGAGGTAATGGCCACTGTACATTCTAGCAGACCTGACCTCAAAGATCAGCCCTGGCAGGGGGGAATCACCTTGTTCACGGACGGAAGTAGTCAAGTGATCGAATGAATCCGGAAAGCTGACTATGCCGTCGTATCTGAGGATCACGTGATCGAGGCTATGGCCCTGCCACCCGGAACATCAGCCCAGAAAGCCGAATTGATCGCCCTCATTAGGGCTCTCCTCTGGGCAGAGGGAAAAATTGTGAATATTTACACTGACTCCAAGTATGCCTTCCTTACCCTCCAGGTACACGGTGCCTTGTACAAAGAAAGAGGCTTCTTAACAGCTGAAGGGAAGGGGCTCGCAAATGCCACTGAGATCTGCAAACTACTCGAGGCTGTGTGGAAACCAAAGAAAGTAGCTGTGATACATTGCAGGGCTCACACAGGCCGGACGGACCCCATTGCCCGGGGAAACCAGCGGGCAGATGATGCAGCAAAAAGGGCAAGTCAGCTCCCTCATTCCTCTGACCCCGTGCTTTTCGTCCATCTTCCCACAGAGGCCCCCATCTATGCCCCACAAGAAACAGAGTGGGCCCGGCAAGAGGGCCTGGAATCGAGTAATGGATGGTGGATACTACAGGATGGCCGAATATGGATATCCGAAGCCCTGGCCTGGACGGTGATCAGGGAAGCCCACAACCGCACCCACCTGGACAGAGACGCCTTGGGACGCCTGCTCGAGAAGACCTACTATGTCAACAAACTATCCCTCTGGACCAAGAATGCTTCCAGCCAATGCACAACTTGTGCCCGGAACAACCCACGGACAGGACCAGGTCCTGCTCCTGGTCACATCCTCCGGGGCACCAGTCCATTTCACGTCTGCCAGATTGACTTCACGCACATGCCCCCAGTACTGTTCATTGCTAGCAATAAAGCTGCCTTGTTTTCGGAACCATTTGCCTCTTGTCTCCTGATTTACTTAGCCGAAGATTCTGTTACAGTAGTAGTAGTAGTAGGTTTTCCTAGTTCCAGTTGGATTCCAAATCTGCTTTGTTTCCAGAAAAAATGGATTAGAAACATGAAGAGAAGCACAGGAAAGGGAAAACCCGATACAAGCTAGTACTGGTGGCATATAGGCATCTGCCTTCAAAGCAGTGATTAGCACAATGGCTTAAGTCCTTTTTTCCTGCCTAAGTGTGTTTTCTTAAACATCTGGCCGGCAACGCTAGCTTTCAGTGGAGGGTTTTCCTTCACGGTAGGAATATTTCGCTCTCTCTGCAGTAACGTTCTTTCTCTACGTTTTCTCACATCTGTCATAGGGCTGATGACATTAATCCTAAACAAAATGCTCGCACAAACTGAAAAAGGAGAGTCTCTCTTTATGACACACTCAAGGGTTAGCAAGCTCATTAAAGGGCAATTGAAATGTGACAATCTGTATTGTGGAAGGCCCTACTAGAGCTTTCACCAGCACATACTTGCTGCAAGCTTGTTGAAAGTAACAAAACAAGGCTCAGTAAAGACAGCAGATGGTGCTGTTCCTCCGGCTACAGGCCACTTTAACTGTAGCATACAGAAAACTCCATGGGCTGGCTGTGATCGTATAGTGGTTAGTACTCTGCGTTGTGGCCGCAGTAACCTTGGTTCGACTCTGAGTCACAGCAGGTAGCAACTTTTGGCCCTGCAGTTAGAATAGGAGGAGGTTTTCCTAGTTCCAGTTGGATTCCAAATCTGCTTTGTTTCCAGAAAAATGGATTCGAAACATGAAGAGAAGCACAGGAAAGGGAAAACCAGATACAAGCTAGTACTGGTGGCACATAGGCATTTGCCTTCAAAGTAGTGTTGAGCACAATGGTTTAAGTCCTTGGTTTCCTGCCTATGTGTGTTTTCTTAAACATCTGGCCAGCAGCGCTTGCTTTCAGGGGAGGGTTTTCCTTCACGGTAGGAATATTTCGCTCTCTGTGCAGTAAAGTTCTTTCTTTACATTTTTTCACATCTATCATAGGGCTGATGACATTAATCCTAAACAAAATGCTCGCACACACTGGAAAAGGAGAGTCTCTCTTTATGACACACTCAAGGGTTAGCAAGCTCATTAAAGGGCAATTGAAGTGTGACAATCTATATTGTGGAAGGCCCTACTAGAGCTTTCACCAGCACATGCTTGCTGCAAGCTTGTTGAAAGTAACAAAACAAGGCTCGGTAAAGACAGCAGATGGTGCTGTTCCTCTGGCTACAGGCCACTTTAACTGTAGCATACAGAAAGCACCATGGGCAAGGTGGCTGGCTGTGATCGTATAGTGCTTAGTACTCTGCGTTGTGGCTGCATCAACCTCGGTTTGACTCCAAGTCACAGCAGGTAGCAACTTTTGGCCCTGCAGATAGAATAGGAGGAGGTTTTCCTAGTTCCCTTTGGATTCCAAATCTGCTTTGTTTCCAGAAAAAATGGATTAGAAACATGAAGAGAAGCACAGGAAAGGGAAAGCAAGATACAAGCTAGTACTGGTGGCATATAGGCATCTGCCTTCAAAGTAGTGTTGAGCACAATGGCTTAAGTCCTTGTTTTCCTGCCTAAGTGTGTTTTCTTAAACATCTGGCCGGCAGCGCTAGCTTTCAGGGGAGGGTTTTCCTTCACGGTAGGAATATTTCGCTCTCTGTGCAGTAAAGTTCTTTCTCTACATTTTCTCACATCTGTCATAGGGCTGATGACATTAATCCTAAACAAAATGCTCGCAGAAACTGAAAAAGGAGAGTCTCTCTTTATGACACACTCAGAGGATTAGCAAGCTCATTAAAGGGCAATTGAAGTGTGACAATCTGTATTGTGGAAGGCCCTACTAGAGCTTTCACCAGCACATGCTTGCTACAAGAATGCTGAAAAATGGATTAGAAACATGAAGAGAAGCACAGGAAAGGGAAAGCAAGATACAAGCTAGTACTGGTGGCATATAGGCATCTGCCTTCAAAGTAGTGTTGAGCACAATGGTTTAAGTCCTTGGTTTCCTGCCTATGTGTGTTTTCTTAAACATCTGGCCAGCAGCGCTTGCTTTCAGGGGAGGGTTTTCCTTCACGGTAGGAATATTTCGCTCTCTGTGCAGTAAAGTTCTTTCTTTACATTTTTTCACATCTATCATAGGGCTGATGACATTAATCCTAAACAAAATGCTCGCACACACTGGAAAAGGAGAGTCTCTCTTTATGACACACTCAAGGGTTAGCAAGCTCATTAAAGGGCAATTGAAGTGTGACAATCTATATTGTGGAAGGCCCTACTAGAGCTTTCACCAGCACATGCTTGCTGCAAGCTTGTTGAAAGTAACAAAACAAGGCTCGGTAAAGACAGCAGATGGTGCTGTTCCTCTGGCTACAGGCCACTTTAACTGTAGCATACAGAAAGCACCATGGGCAAGGTGGCTGGCTGTGATCGTATAGTGCTTAGTACTCTGTGTTGTGGCTGCAGCAACCTCGGTTTGACTCCAAGTCACAGCAGGTAGCAACTTTTGGCCCTGCAGATAGAATAGGAGGAGGTTTTCCTAGTTCCGGTTGGATTCAAAATCTGCTTTGTTTCCAGAAAAAATGGATTAGAAACATGAAGAGAAGCACAGGAAAGGGAAAGCAAGATACAAGCTAGTACTGGTGGCATATAGGCATCTGCCTTCAAAGTAGTGTTGAGCACAATGGCTTAAGTCCTTGTTTTCCTGCCTAAGTGTGTTTTCTTAAACATCTGGCCGGCAGCGCTAGCTTTCAGGGGAGGGTTTTCCTTCACGGTAGGAATATTTCACTCTCTGTGCAGTAAAGTTCTTTCTCTACATTTTCTCACATCTGTCATAGGGCTGATGACATTAATCCTAAACAAAATGCTCGCAGAAACTGAAAAAGGAGAGTCTCTCTTTATGACACACTCAGAGGATTAGCAAGCTCATTAAAGGGCAATTAAGTGTGACAATCTGTATTGTGGAAGGCCCTACTAGAGCTTTCACCAGCACATGCTTGCTACAAGAATGCTGAAAAATGGATTAGAAACATGAAGAGAAGCACAGGAAAGGGAAAGCAAGATACAAGCTTGTAGTGGTTGCATATAGGCATCTGCCTTCAAAGCATTGATAAGCACAATGGCTTAGGTCCTTGTTTTCCTGCCTAAGTGTGTTTTCTTAAACATCTGACCGGTTGCGCTAGCTTTCAGGGGAGGGTCTTCCTTCACGGTAGGAATATTTCGCTCTCTGTGCAGTAAATTTCTTTCTCTACATTTTTTTACATCTATCAAAGGGCTGATGACATTAATCCTAAACAAAAAGCACCATTGGCTGGCTGTGATCGTATAGTGGTTAGTACTCTGCAAAGAAACAAAACAAGGCTCAGTAAAGACAGCAGATGGTGCTGTTCCTCTGGCTACAGGCCACTTTAACTGTAGCATACAGAAAGCACCACGGGCAAGCTGTAAGGTGGCTGGCTGTGATCGTATAGTGGTTAGTACTCTGCACTGTGGCTGCAGCAACCTCGGTTCACCTCCGAGTCACAGCAGGTAGCAAATTTTGGCCCTGCAGATAGAATATGAGGAGGCTTTCCTAGTTCCGGTTGGATTCCAAATCTGCTTTGTTTGCAGAAAAATGGATTAGAACCGTGAAGAGAAGCACAGGAAAGGGAAAGCGAGATACAAGCTAGTACTGGTGGCATATAGGCATCCTTGGAGCAGTTTTTAGTGGGTGCAGTGCACTTGAGGCAGGCGGACCCAGGCCCATCCCCCCTTTCCTGTTATACTTGTGCTGGTAATTGTTGAGCCCACCAAACCCCCCCCCAAAACCCACTGTACCCACATGTAGGTGCCCTCTTCACTCCTTAGGGCTATGGTAGTGATGTAGTGTTGTGGAGGAGTGGGCTTTGGGGGGCCCAGCACTGAAGGTAAGGGAGCTATGGAGCTGGGAGTAATTTGTGAAGTCCACTGCAGTGTCCCCTAGGGTGCCCTGGCATGTGAGGGGGCTAGTGCACTATGAATGCTGGCTCCACCCACAACCAAATAGCTTGGATTTGGTCGTTTTTGAGATGGGCGTCCTCGGTTTCCATTATCGCTGAAAAGCGGGAACGACCATCTCAAAAAGGACCTAAGGTCGACCTTAATGTGGAGATTTGGGCGTCCCCGACCTTATTATTGGAACGAAAGATGGACGCCAATCATGTTTCAATAATACGGATTGCCCCGCCCCTTTACAATTTGTAAGTATGTAGCTCATCTTCAATATCTCTCTGTTCTCAAGTCCTGATGTACAATCCATGCATGATTTAAGTTTACAGTTTATCTCAGTAATCTCCAGTTTAAGAGCCACTAGACTTGAAAAGTAATCTGGAATTATTTTTTTGATTGCTCTTAACTCCGCAATATTAGGTTCAATAAACTCTTGGTGTTCTCTTGCATGAACCATATTGAGAGGAATCCGGCAGTCTTGTTTTATATGCTTATTACTCGATCCTGTTGTGTAAGATGCTTCCAATTTTATTATCTCTGTTGTTGGGCGTGTCTATCACGTTGGAACTAGTAATTATTTTGAGCTTTGTGGTAAAATTAAAAGTAGAAATTAGTGTTCAAAAATTGCAGATTGGAGGAGCAACAATCCTAAGCAGCCATCCTCCAGCGAGCCTGGCTCCACCCCCTATGAACTTTTTTTTAAAATCTAAATTGGTCATAGAGTCAAATCTAGTTTTCATGCACTTCATCTTATTCATTCAGTCGGTGCTATTTTGATGAATCCATGTTCAGCACTCTCCTGTATGCTCTAGTTGCATTCACACAAGACTACTGTAATGTTGTCTACTCTGGCATCTCTTCTGTTCTATAACGACTCCAATCGGTCCAAAATACCTCTATCATCTCTTGGTCACTTTGACTGACTTATACCTCTTTTTCTTTGCCATCACTGACTCCCCATTATCCAGTGGATTAAATTTAAGGTTTGAATCATAGCACACAAGGCACTCCACACTGGGCAGCCCCCCCCCCTATCTTGCCTCTTTGATTTCCCCCATGTCCCTGCTCTACTACTACTACTACTATTTAGCATTTCTATAGCGCTACAAGGCGTACGCAGCGCTGCACAAACATAGAAGAAAGACAGTCCCTGCTCAAAGAGCTTACAATCTAATAGGCAAAAAATAAAGTAAGCAAATCAAATCAATTAATGTGTACAGGAAGGAGGAGAGGAGAGTAGGTGGAGGCGAGTGGTTACAAGTGGTTATGAGTCAAAAGCAATGTTAAAGAGGTGGGCTTTCAGTCTAGATTTAAAGGTGGCCAAGGATGGGGCAAGATGTAGGGGCTCAGGAAGTTTATTCCAGGCGTAGGGTGCAGCGAGACAGAAGGCGCGAAGTCTGGAGTTGGCAGTAGTGGAGAAGGGAACAGATAAGAAGGATTTATCCATGGAGCGGAGTGCACGGGAAGGGGTGTAGGGAAGGACGAGTGTGGAGAGATACTGGGGAGCAGCAGAGTGAGTACATTTATAGGTTAGTAGAAGAAGTTTGAACAGGATGCGAAAACGGATAGGGAGCCGGTGAAGCGACTTGAGGAGAGGGGTAGTATGAGTAAAGCGACCCTGGTGGAAGACAAGACGGGCAGCAGAGTTTTGAACCGATTGGAGAGGGGAGAGGTGACTAAGTGGGAGGCCAGCAAGAAGCAGATTGCAGTAGTCTAAACAAGAGGTGACAAGGGTGTGGATAAGGGTTTTGGTAGAGTGCTCGGAAAGAAAGGGGCGGATTTTACGGATGTCGTAAAGAAAGAAACGACAGGTCTTGGCGATCTGCTGGATATGAGCAGAGAAGGAGAGAGAAGAGTCAAAGATGACCCCAAGGTTTCCAGCTAAGGAGACAGGGAGAATGAGAGAGCCATCAACAGAAATAGAAAACAGGGGGGGGGGGGGGAGTGGGGAGGTGGGTTTGGGGGGAAAAATGAGAAGCTCGGTTTTGGTCATATTTAATTTCAGGTGGCGTTGAGACATCCAGACAGCAATGTCAGACAAGCACGCTGAAACTTGGTTTGGATGCAAGGTGAGATATCAGGGGTAGAAAGGTAGATTTGGGAGTCATCAGCATAGAGATGGTAGGAAAAGCCATGGGATGAGATTAATGAACCAAGGGAAGAAGTGTAGATAGAAAAGAGGAGGGACCAAGAACAGAACCCTGAGGTACGCCGACAGGCAGAGGGATAGAAGTAGAAGAGGATCCACCAGAGTGAACACTGAAGGTGCGGAGGGAGAGGTAGGAAGAGAACCAGGAAAGGACAGAGCCCTGGAATCCAAGTGAGGACAGGGTATCGAGGAGTATGCTGTGATCGACAGTGTCAAAAGCAGCGGAAAGATCAAGAAGAATGAGGATGGAATAGAGACCTCTGGATTTAGCCAGTAATAGGTCATTGGAGACTTTAGTAAGCGCAGTTTCGGTTGAGTGGAGAGGGTGAAAACCAGATTATAGTGGGTCAAGAATAGCATGTGAGGAGAGAAAATCAAGGCAGCGGTGGTGAACAGCACGCTCAAGTAATTTGGAGAGAAAAGGGAGGAGGGAGATGGGTCGGTAATTAG
>NW_021963922.1:0-45793 GCF_901765095.1 Microcaecilia unicolor
TGGTTAAATATTATCTCAGCTAGGGTAGAAGTAGATAAACATGTTCTGCTGCAGTATGTGCAGCCTGTGTCACTCCATGTGTATGTAAGTGAGACTAACACGTTAGTTACTTCTTCCGTTAAAGGTTAGTTTATTTGTGAAATCCTGACCAGGTCAGAGTTAGGTCCTGGTATTTTCCACAACTACTAACACCTGGTACAGTGGGGATGAATCTCTTCTAGAACAGGGTAACAACACTAACCCAAATTAATTTGAAATTTAAAGACACAACACATTAAAAAAAAAAATAGTAATATCTTTAAGAAAAATATATGTCAGTATATTTTATATTCAGGTTCTTAAAAATGTGTTTGCCCCTACTAAACATTTCTAGAAGAAGTCATGAAGACTGAACACAGAATATGCTGACAAATAAAACTTGTAGAGTGCCTTTTCCCATCCTGTTGTAATGCTGCAGAAACTGGTTGGTTTCAGGTTTATTTTTCATTTTCCATAGTGAAAGTTTTTCTCTGTTTAACCCATGTCGTTTGGACAATTTCTGTTGTTAGGCTGGACAATAATCCATCACTCTTTTTGTAACAAAATATTTCCATGTGTTATTTCTGAGTCTACCCAATTCCAACCTCATTTCGTGACCTCTTGTCCTGAAATTCCCTTTCCACTGAAAAATATTTACTTTTTCTGCATTATTTATGCCTTTGTTTTATTTGAATGTCATGTCAAAAAAAAAAAGAAATGGTTAAAAATTATTTGACTTAGCAGAAGAATTTTACAGTAGTAGGATAAGATGTTATTTATTCTGCTTGCTCTAATACAACTGTCTGCCAGATGTGATATATAGAAGAAAAACATTCATTGTTCATCAGATTTATAGTTACTTTATGCGTATATTGAGTGCTCATTTTACCAGGACAATGGCAGAAAAAAAGCAGACTAGAAATATTTTATGATTCTTTGAGGGAAAGACCTGGTGACATGTAGTAGTTGTTTTTGACATAACTTATATCTACTACAAGTTGTGTCAAAAACAACTGTATAATTTTAACAATTCTTGGCTGGTGTTGTGTGGCTCCAGGCTATTACCAGGTACGAAGGTCTCTATCATTAAGAGGCAAACTAAACAAACATGTTGGAATATGATTATTTTATTGCTATTTGCTTATGTTATGCCATTTTATTACACTACTAAATAGGTCTATGGTTTTTGAAAATATACATGCAGAGTTCATAAACAGAAGGTACCGACGACTCACAGGAACTATCTATGACAGATTCCTCAGGTGAACTCTGACAATGGGACAAAGCAGTTTTTTGAAAAATGTTGATGGATATTTTGTTAATTTTGTTACCTTTACAGATAGAAATAACAACATCTAGTTGGGTAGAGATGATAGTTACATAAGGATTATGTAAAGATGTAAGGTTTGGTTATGCTGAACCAACCATTGCTTGAAGGGACTTTGGAATCTTGAAAGTTTGCATTCTTAAATTTTGCCCCCCTTCCCAATTTTCAGCAGGCAGCAAGCAGCGTTGTTGATGTCTGCCACCAGCGTTAAACCCGGATGTTCAATGCTGGGCCATATCTGACTGCGGGCATTGAATTCCATTTTGTAGCCAGCTAGCACAAGCCCAGTTAACTCGATATTCTGAGCTAACTGGCCATTCATTAGTGCATAAAGATAGGACTGCTATTTATGCAGTCAAATGTATGTGCTAACACTGGCCGGTTAGCTCTGAAAATCAGGTGCTGACTGGACTTTGCCCCCAAAATGCCTCCGGAACAGCCCCTGACATAGCCAGCCAGCTTGCACTTCGGTGCTAATCAATCATTTTCAGCAAAAATAATTGGTTAAGTGCCACAGGAAATGACCAGTTAACCTCAGAGAAATGAGTTAACTGGTTGGTGGCCGTTCCCAGCCAGTTAACGCACACTGAATATTGGCCCAGTAGTCTTGTAGCAGATAATTATATAAGCTTTTTCCCTATGTAAAACCTGTGTTACATACAGAAAAAGGTTTTTTTTATAAAATTGTGCAAATGCATATATGTGTAAAAAGTATAACCATGAAAGGTATCAGGGTAATTCTGTAAGGGAGGTGCTAACACATGCTGATTGCTTACTTAAATGTCTAGAATATTGGCATAAATGCATATATACCTGCACATGAGAGGCTAGATTCTATATATGGTGCCAAACAAATTCAGCATTGGAAAAAAGCAGCACTTAAAGTTAGACAAGGTTTACTCCTAGGAATCGTGCCTAAATTTAGGCATTGTGATTTGCATCAAAAGAAATGTGGTACAAATGTATGCGTCTACATTAGGTACATATCTCCATTATTCTATAATGCCCCATTACGCCCATGATCTTACCCCCTTTTTCAGATTGCACCTAAATTTATGCAGATAAATGCCAATGAAATATAATTAGTGCCAATAATTGCTTGTTAAAAAGTCAATTATTGGCACTAATTTGCTCGTTGTTCAATTAAATTGCATGCACAAATTGGGCGCACACCCAAATTTGCACACACAATTTTTGGTGACTTTTATAGAATTAGGGAGAAGGTATAAATGCTGATAATCTGCCTAAGTGTTAGTCCTTAAATACAACATCTTACATAGTGTGTATTTGACAGGTACTTATCTGTATACAAACTGCATAGTTTACATGGAGGAAGACAGGGTTGTGATGTACGCCTCTCCTGTACTATGTATGTATGTAGTTATTTATTTTATTTGTTACATGTGTACCCCACATTTCCCCACCTATTTGCAGGCTCAATGTGGCTTACATAGTACCGTAACAGCGTTTGCCGGTTCCGGTTTGAACAAATACAAGGTGATATTATGGTAGAGTAAGGTTCATGTATGGTAGGTTCATTGGGGGAACTTAGAGAGAAGAGAGGGAGTTAGGATATGTCCATTACGGTCTTTAATGTAAGCCACATTGTGCCTACAAATAGGTGGGAAAATGTAACAAATAATGATAATAAATAATGTACTGGTCTATGTAATAAAATACATGTGTACATGAGTTGAATACAGAAACACATTTACATCTTCATTGGAACATACTCCATACTACATGACTCTCAATCAGGATTCCGGTCAAATCACAGCACAGAAACAGTATTAATTACCCTAATGACCAAATTTAAACAAATGATTGCAACCGGCACCAATATACTCCTCCTACAATTTGACATGTCAAGTGCCTTTGATATGGTAGAACACGGTATCCTATTACACATTCTCGAATATTTTGGCATCGGAGGCAATGTCCTAAACTGGTTCAAGGGGTTCTTAACCTTACGCTCATATCAAGTCACATCAAACTCAACTACGTCAGCTGCATGGACACCTGATTGTGGAGTACCGCAAGGATCCCCCCTCTCTCCAACTATTTTCAATCTAATGATGACCCCCCTGGCAAAACTTCTAACAAACCAGAACCTTAACCCGTACATATATGCCGATGATGTAACGATATACATTCCATTCAAAAAAGACATTAGTGAAATCTATAACGAAATCAACCGAGGTCTACACATCATGAACACCTGGGCCAGATGCATTCCGGCTGAAACTGAATGCAGGAAAAAACTCAATGCCTCATACTGACCTCCCAATACAACACGAATAAGTTTACTGCCATTAACACACCTAAACTAAATCTGCCAATCTCAGAAACATTAAAAATCCTTGGAGTCACTATTGACCGCCACCTAACACTCGAGACTCATGCGAACAACACAACAAAAAAATGTTCTACTCCATGTGGAAACTGAAACGAATTAGACCATTCTTTCCAAGATCTGTCTTCCGCAGTCTAGTGCAATCCACTCGTACTCAGTCACTTGGATTATTGCAACTCATTATATGCAGGATGCAAGGAAACAAATACTGAGGAAACTTAAACAGCCCAGACTACAGCAGCCAGACTCATCTTCGGAAAACCAAAATACGAAAGTGCAAAACCCCTATGGGAGAAACTACACTGGCTACCACTCAAGGAACGCATCACTTTCAAAGTATGCACTTTAGTCCATAAAATAATTCATGGGGAAGCCCCTGCATACATGTCTGATTTAATAGACCTACCACCCAGAAACGCAAAAAGATCTTCCCGAACCTTCCTCAATCTCAATTTCCCCAAGTGCAAAGGAATAAAATACAAAGCATTGCACGGATCGACCCTTCGCATACAAGAGCACACAAGTCTGGAATACACTACCACGCAATCTGAAAACGATCTATAAACTGACCCGACTTCCGCAAACTACTGAAACCTATCTGTTTGAGAAAATCTACGGCAAGAATCAAAACACATGAAGTCCATACAAACCAATAGATACGCACCAAAACACTCCATCCTGAAGTCTCTTCTCCCGTATCCTCACCACCCTTAAAACCCTACCCAAAATAAGAATGTTAACCTTGATGTTACCTCGATATTATTTGTCCCCCTCTCGACTCACATTGTTATCTTCTGATGTTCTATTCCCAATGATATCCTGTATTTACTCTGTTTCTATAACTCATCACAATATAATCCATAATCGTACTGTAACCAATTGTACTTCCATCATTCTCAAAGTATTGTAAGCCACACTGAGCCCGCAAATAGGTGGGAAAATGTGGGATACAAATGCGAATAAATAAATAAATACTTTGCCATTTGTACATTATTGGGGCTGGATTTGGGAGCCTATAATTTTATAAAAGCAAGCAGATGCTAATGTTTTTATATAATAGGCTTACATAAATGCCTTTTTGGATTTCTCACACTGGTGTCCTGTTATAAATTCAAGTCAATATAGGTGTATTCCTCATCCAACTAGTTTTCAGGTTTACCTTAATGATTTTAATGTTAGGTAAGTTAACATAATAATAGACGCTCATTGCTGTTATGTTTTTAATCTGCTAGCACTAGCACTTTTAAAGGCCTTTCTGGCCCTTGTTGAAATGCAGGTTCAAAGCTTGCAACTTTGTTAGGAAGCTTAAGTTGCTTAAGGGCCCTTAGACTAAGATGTGCCACTAAATGGACTTAGTGTGTTCTAACACAGGACTCTTTTCCCACATTATAAGCCTATTTCTAACATGTCCATAAAATTGGCATTTTTCAGTTTATTTTATCTAATGATTTTGCAGGCACCCAGTCATAATAGCCCTGACAAAAAGCCCTGGCAAAACAGCCTTGTAACAAATAACCCTTGACATTTTACACCCTACAAATAGCCCTTGACAAAAGGCCCCTCCCACAAAACAATCCTTGACAAAATAGCTCCTACACAAAATAGCCCCCTTATCAAAACAGCTCCCTAAGAAAAACTAACACATCACAAAAATATAATAACTACAACTGAAATCTTCACTGATAAAGACTCCTACCAGCATTCAATTCAATAAAGCATATATAAATAATCAAAATTCTATAACTACAAACTGGTATTCATGATCTGTTCTGCTATTTAAGAAACTATTCTTCCATCAACATGCTAATTAAATAAACCAAAACAATATTGTCATCATTTTCATAGTCTTGCCAACCTTATCCTGTTGGCAAGGTAAGATTATTAGAAAAAAAATGCAGTTCCATATTCTGGGCAGCATAATATGACCCTTTTGTCTGGGTGCTAATTTGTCAAGGTTTATACTGTGGGCAGGCTGTTTTGATAGTGGCTGTTATGTGGGACTATTATGTCGAGAGTTTTTTTTGTTTGGAGCTTTTTGTCGGGGCTCTTTTGACCAGGTACCGATCTTTCTACTAATGTTATCATTTAGAAAGTGCTAGTGGCTCCAGTTTTAACCCCGTGTTATTCAGTTAGCATGTGGTAATGTGGATGCACTATCTGAACAGCGCTTCCATACCCATTCCCTTCCTCTGACATGCCTCATCCAAAAATAAATGTTAAAAACTGCATGTTTAGTGCGCACAAAGGGAAACTTAGCACAAGATGCTTTAATGCATCCTGCAATAAGCCTTTTTCAGTGCATTAAGCCACTTTGGAGGAGATTCTATATATGACGCCTAAAAATCGGCACTAAAATCTGAGCCGACTAAGCATATTCTATAATCAGTGCCAAGATTTAGGCACTGGTTATACAGTACGCTTAGTTCAAATTTCAGAACCTAAATCTATGCACATCTATTTACACCTATGAAAACTTGGTGTAAATCCCTGCTCGTAGATTTAGGCACACTATGCTATATTCTATAACTATGCACGTAAATTTTGGAATGTCCATGAAACATCCATTTCCCTACCCATAACCATGCCCCCTTTTGCCTGCATGTGTTAATTCAGTGCACATCGTTACATAACACACTTAGCGAGTTGTGTGCCTAAATTCTAATCAGTGACAATTAGTGCTCATGATTGATTGTTAAGTGCTGTTATCAGCGCTCATTAGCTTGTTAAACTTGTTAAGTTAGGCGCATTGTTATAGAATCCAAACCGATTTTGGCGCAGATCTCTAGGTACACGTGGACTCTGGGGGTTTAGGGCTTAGTGCAACTTAGTAAAGGGCTCCTTAATTTCTAATTACTATCAAACTGTATGACTGAATTTTTTTTAACTGTTTCATAATACATGAATTTTCTCTAATATTAACAATAAGAAGGGAAATACTAGAGTAACTGACTGGTACAATGCAAGTTAACCGGCCGGGAATAGCCGCTGACTGGTTAACTCACTTGTTTGTGGCTATCCTGTCATTTTCAGTAGCATTTAACTGGTTAGTGCCACTGAAAATGACCAGTTAGTGCTGAATTCAAACCAGCTATGTCGAGGGGGCAGAGTCCGGTTCTCTCCTTTCTCCTTCAGCTGGCCCACTTCTCAAGAGACTAACTTTCTGTTAAACTTTCCTTCGAAGAAGAAAATCCATCAGCCTAGCATCAGCTGCTAAGCCCTTCCTGTTGTGCAGGGAGCACCTCAGCTCTACCTATCTCTCCTGATTCAGGCAGGAAACTCCTCAGCTCTCTCCCTGGCAGCCTTTTATATGGAGGGATATCCTTTTCCTCCCCTCCCTCAGCTTAATCAGGGAGCTGCTCAGCTGTCTTCCTGCAAGCCTTTTACCTAAGACTTTCCTTTTCTTCTTCCAACTATATGGCTAGCATTGCTCAGGGAGGCAATCAACCCCATCCCCACTTCATGAGATGCCTTGGCCAACTTCTTAAAGGTCTTCTTTCCTTTTCTGGGCTGCCTGCTTGCTCAGTCTTTCATGTCCTGCCTCCTCCTACCCCTTCCCTTGGATTCTGCTGGCTTACATTATGTGGTGTTCCCCAGTTTATTGAGTGCAGCCATTTAAGTAAGAGTAATTTTTCTGCTGGGTCTCCTATATTTTCTTGTCAATAGAAACATCTGCTGGGTGTTTGAGAGTTGATCCTGTTCTTCAGCCATTCCTGAAATGCTGATTGGCCTTGACGTCCCCCGCCCCCCACTATCTGCAGGTTTTATAATAATGTCTTTGTAGTCTCTCAATTCCCTAGTAGCCTCGTTTTCATCCTTGCTCATATTATTCTTTAAAAAAAATGTGATTTCTTCTGCTTCAATACTGTAATCTCCCTAATTACTACTTGATGATATGTTAGAATGGCAGGATGCACTGGACTAGATGGTATGCATTTAGATTCACTCTTAAGGACTGAATTATCTGTAGATCTATCTGCTGTGAGAAAACATGACACTCAATTTCTTAGTAAACTTAAAAATATCAATTAATGACCCCTAGGAATTATATTCTGCAGAGGGAATGAATGTTATTTCTTTTTTCAAATACTTTTATCTATGGTCCTATCTATATCTACATATATATATCTGTATGTATCTATATCTATCTATCTATCTATCTATCTATCTATCTATCTATCTATCTATCTATCTATCTATCTATCTATCTATATAAAATATCTATCTATATCTGAATGTGGAGTTCCACAGGGATCCCCCCTCTCACCGACCATATTCAACCTAATGATGATACCCTTGGCCAAACTATTATCAAACCAAAACCTCAACCCATACATATACGCTGATGATGTAACGATCTACATCCCATTCAAACAAGACCTAAAAGAAATTTCCAACAGCAATCAACCAAAGTCGCATTTGAATTGAAACTTAATGCAGAAAACCTCAATGCCTAATACTCACCTCTCAACACAATACAAACAAATTTACCACCATCAACACACCTAAACTAAATCTACCAATTTCGGAAACCCTAAAAATTCTTGGAGTTACCATTGATCGGCACCTAACACTTGAGAATCATGCAAAAAACACAACCAAAAAGATGTTCCACTCAATGTGGAAATTAAAAAGAGTAAGACCTTTCTTCCCAAGGACCGTCTTCTGTAATCTGGTACAATCATTAGTATTCAGTCATCTAGACTACTGCAACTCACTCTACGCTGGCTGAAAGAGCCAATACTTAAAAAACTCCAAACCGCTCAGAACACGGCAGCCAGACTCATATTCGGAAAATCAAGATACGAAAGTGCAAAACCTCTAAGAGAGAAGTTACACTGGCTCCCACTCAAAAAAAAACCGCATTGCGTTCAAAGTATGTACCCTAGTTCACAAAATCATCCACGGCGATGCCCCAGCCTACATGTCAGACCTGATAGACCTATCACCTAGGAATGCTAAAACATCATCTCACACATTCCTTAATCTTCATTTCCCCAACTGCAAAGGTCTAAAATACAAATTAATGCACGCATCAACCTTTTCCTATATGAGTACGCAATTCTGGAACGCATTGCCACGCAACCTAAAAGCGATCCATGAACTGACCAACTTCCGCAAACTACTGAAGACCCATCTCTTTGACAAGATATACCATAAAGATTTAGACATGTAAAACTCCACACATATATCCAGAAATGTTTAATAATACCTTCCGTTATATTACTATATATTACTATCATGTATTTTATTACCATGTAACCCAAAATCCTTCTGTAACACCAAATGTCTATTCTCTTCATATTTCCACTATCCACGATGTATTGTAAGCCACATTGAACCTGCAAAGAGGTGGGAAAATGTGGGGTACAAATGCAATAAATAAATAAATAAATCCATATACCTCCCTCTGGACATACTCAAGGAATTTGTTCAATACTTATCTATCTATCTATCTATCTATCTATCTATGGATAGATAGATAGATAGATATATCTATATCTATCTATATAGATAGATAGATACATAGATAGTTAGCACCCCCAATATTGAACAAATTCCATGACTGTGTCCAGAGAGAGGTGTGTGTGTGTGTGTGTGTGTATATATATATATATATATATATATATATATATATATATATATATATATATATATATATATATATATAAAGAGAGAGAGAGAGAGAGAGAAATATAGATATGAATATATAGAGAGATGTAGATATAGATAGGACCATAGATAAAGGTATTATTCCCCCAGCAGAATATAAAATACTAGTAGAACCATGCCTGTTTCCTCAACAATGAAACGGGCCCTAGGAAGGCTGTCATGTAAGCTTTTTTTCTCTCTCTCCCCTGCCCTCCCCTCCATGTCCAGCAATTCTTCCCTCCCCTCCATGTCCAGCGATTCTCCTCTTCCCTGCCCTCCCATCCGTGTCCCGCGATTCTCTCCTCTACTGTCCTCCCATCCCATCCATGTCCATCAATTCTCCTCTGCCCTGCCCTCCCCTTCCCTTCCTCTCTCCCTCCCCTCGATGTCCCGCGATTCTCTTCTCCCCTCAATTTGTACCTGAATGTTCTTTGGCTGGCTGGCGCTGGCTTACGTTCCGTTCGTAACATGCCTCCTGACATCAGCTCACCTCCAGCATTCCCTTCCCTCTCACTGTTCCGCCCTCTCTTGTCATTACCTCTTGATGCAATGGTGGGACAGTGAGGGGGAATGGAACACTGGAGGCTAGCTGATGTTTCGAGATGTTATGAACCCAGGCAGCCAGGAGATGTTATGAACCCAGGCAGCCAGACATGGAAGGTTGGAGGTGCAAATTATTATATAGGATAGTTCCTAGGGGTCATTAACTGATATTTCCAAATTTACAAAGAAATTGGACACAGTCAAGGGATTTGCTCAATACTGGGGGTGCTATCTATGTCTATATCTATATCTCTCTATATAGATAGATATAGATATAGATAGATAGAAAGATAGCACTCCCAGTATTGAACAAATTCCTTGACTGTGTCCAGAGAGAGGTAATTTCCATTGAGTTTAGTACCAGCAATAATTTTGACAAGTTGGCTCTTGTTCACAAATATCTGGTAGAATCTCAAAAGTTGCAAGATTCCATTCTAACTACACACAGAAATGAGCAGTGGCTTTTCCTGGATCTACCTAAATAATAGTTTATGGATTTTTACCACTAAGAGCTCATCTAGCTGCTTGAACCACATTCTCTGTCAACAAATTCCAGAGCTTGATAATGCATTGAAAACATTTTTTTCCTCCAATTTGGTTTTTTTTTTCATGAAGTCTTTATTAAAAAGAGGTATACATAATCTGAAGCATAATACAGCACTGTTTCATATTGCAGTCTAGCTGAACATGGCTTAAGTCTCTAGCACTGTATCAAACACGTAGTACAGGGTATGATAAGCCTTTCAGTACGAACCAACGGAACACATCTAAAGTAACATATGTGTATTTTCAATTATTCCATATATACCTTCCAATACTTCATTTTTTATAGGTTTTGTGTTAAGCCCCAACTCCCCCCCATACCACCCGAAACTCAAACCCTCCCCCCCCGCACCATCTTAACCTATTTCAGCAACCAAGTTATACATGAAGGATAAAGGGATCCCAGATCAAATGCCATCTACCCAATTGGTTGTGCCGTTCCGCTAATAGTCTCTCCATTTCACAGACATGCCTCAGTTTTTGGAGCCACCTGGTTAACGGTGGGGTAGAAGGCTGCTTCCAGTGAGTTGCAATAACAACTCTGGCGACACAAAGAGCCTGTTTCAGGAAGATTTGCCGTATGGAGGGGAGGCCCACAGACCCTGCAGAAAACAGGAAAAAGGTCGGGTTCCATGGTATCAGGCCTCCTAGACACAGCTGCAATCTACTACGAATTGATTTCCAGTAAGCACTGATCTTCCTACATGTCCACCATATATGTCCCGCTGTGCCCTTAACCCCACAGCCCCTCCAGCACAATCCTGTCAGAGTAGGATAAATGCGCTGAAGACGCTCTGGCATCAAGTACCATCGAAACAACACCTTTATCGCATTCTCCTTAAAAGGTACATGAGATGACACTCCCACCACAGACCGCTCCAGCCTCTCCCATGTCGCCTCCTCCAATTCTATGCCCAACTCCCTCTGCCAACTCTTCCTATGGAGTGTGTAGGTAGAGGACTTCCGATTGACAATGTGGTAAAGGCGTGACACCAGCCCACATGTCTTAGCTGGAGCCTCGCAGACAATTTCAAGGGCAGTTTTTTCTCTAGTCACCACCTCCCACATTGCCCGTGTTTTAAGGAAATACGATAGCTGAAGCTAGGCGTACTCATCGGACCCCACTATCGGGAATTTCTCCAGGGCCTCTGGGTAGGACATTAAGGACTCCCTCTCAAACAGCTGACCCCACATACGTACACCTCCCTCATGCCATCTTGTAAATACTCCCCTTGTCGTACTGGGGTAAAACAATGGGTTGTGGGCTATGGGGGATAGACGAGACAGTATAGAGTGTCGATGTGGAAACAGACTGTCCCAATTTGAGAAGGTAACATATATAGAGGGGCACAGCCCCTTCCCCAGAGACCTAAGCGAACTCGGAAGCCACATAAATGCCCCCAGGGGCCTCACACCTAAAGTGTATTGTTCCACCTGCACCCATTGTCGGTCAGGGTAATCCTGGAACCATTCCACAGCCGCGCGTGCCTGGACCGCCCTATAATACCAGGCCAGGTTAGGCACCCCCAGCCCACCCCTCCTCCTATCCTGATACAGGACAGAACGCGCCAAGCGCAGGCGTTTTCCCACCCAGATAAAACGCAGAATGCGGTCCTGTAATGTCGCTAAGAATTTGCGGGGCATCTTGATTGGGAGAGCCTGAAAAGGTATAGCAAGCACGGCAAGACATTCATCTTTACTGCAGCTATTCGGCCAAACCAAGAGAGGTCAAGATCACCCCATTTACCCAAATCCTCACTAAGCTCCCCCGCCAAACCCTTATAATTTGCCGAGAAGATGTCTGAGAGATGGGCCGTCAAATTAACACCCAAGTAACGGATGCCCTTGCTAGACCAACGAAAGGCGTAGGAGTCCTTCAATGAATGCACTAGGTCCTCAGGAAGGGTTACATTCAATACTTCAGATTTTGACATATTCACTTTAAATCCAGACACTGCCGAGTATTCCTCTATCTCCCACAGAAGCCCAGGAAAGGTGGACAGAGGACGAGTGACAAACAACAACACATCATCCGCGAAGAGAGATAGCTTATGATGTCTCCCACCTATGGAAAGTCCTGAGATATTTGGATTGGTTCTAAGTCTAGATGCGAATGGCTCCATAACCATGGCAAACAACAAGGGGGACAGGGGGCAACCTTGCCTAGTACCCCTATGTAAGGAAATCATTGTGGAGTTGCCCCCATTGACTCGGATACACACTTTAGGAGAGCTATAGAATGCTTGGATCCACCTACAGAACTGTGGACCTATCCCAAAAGCCTCCATCACTTTATACATGAATGGCCAATGCACCCTATCAAAGGCTTTTTCGGCGTCTAGGCTAAGGAGACACAAAGGCTGCTTCGTTCTCTTGGCCAAGTACATTAGGTCAACCACCCGCCTGGTATTATCTGTTGCTTTTCTATATGGGACAAATCCCACCTGGTCAGGATGGATAATAGCTGGAAGGACGGGTGCCAAACGATTGGCCAGGACTTTGGCCAATATTTTGACATCAGCATTCAAAACGGAAATTGGGCGAGAGGACCCGCATTCCGCATGATCTTTGTTCGGTTTGGGCAATACTGCAATCCAGGCTTCCAACATGGTGGTGGGTAAAGACTCCCCTTTCCCAATCAAATTGAACAAATTAGCCAATAGCAGGGCCAGCTCAAGTGCAAATTTCTTATAGAATTCATTGGGGAAGCCGTCCAGCCCCGGGGATTTACAAGAAGGCAGATGTTGGATAGCTTTTTGGATCTCAACTGGGGTGACCGGCGCATCTAGTGTGGCTCTCTGTTGGATGATCAGAGAAGCCAAGTCACTCTCAGCTAGGTAGTCTAAAATAGAGTCTGCAGGAGGATTAATCTCCCGTGCGTATAACTCCTGGTAAAATTCACTAAAGCACCGCCTTATAGCTTCTGAAGTGTTCAACAGATTGCCCCTCCCATCTATAATGTGAGTGACCGCCCGATCTATCTTCCGCCTGCGTAACTTTATGGCCAAGAGACGTCCTGCTTTATTGGTGAATTCATATGATCTGACCTTATTTCTGGTTTGTACCCAATTTAGGTGGTCAGAATAAATAGAGTCCAGCTGGAGTCTCTGCCCACACAATTCCTCCAGGACATCTGGGGAACCGCCCAATTTGTGCTGCACCTCCAGGGTTCGGATCCGGGCCAGGCACCATGCCACCTGGGCCCTACGGACCCTCACACGCTTGCTAGCTATCTGTAAAAAGTAACCTCGCGACACTGCATTCATGGCGTCCTTCACAACACTAAGGGGTGGGCCCGACTCCATGTTGAACTCCAAATACTCCTTCAGAACCTTCCTACAGCCACTTCCCCCTCCTGCAGCAGATCAGTATTAAGTGTCCACCTTTTATCCTTAACCTCCATTCTAATTGTGGGTAGAGTAACCCATACTGGGGCATGATCAGACATTGTCACACTACCAATTCCTGCTGTCGGACCCCTCTCAGCTAGCGCAACGTCAAGAAAGATGCAGACAATACGCAAGTACGTCTTATGTACAGGGGAATAGAATGTATAATCCCTCACATTCTTGTGACTGAGCCTCCAAACATCTAGGGTCCCCAGCGAATATGCCAGGGAACCCAGAGCCAAAGAGTCCTTAGACCCCGAATGCTGAGAACTCCCAGATCTATCTAAAGCCTGATCCAAGACTTTGTTAAAGTCACCCCCCCCCCAAGATCAGGGAACCCTGGGTAAATGTAGCTAGTAAGTTCTTCACTTTGGTGTAAAAGGCCCCCTGACTTTCATTAGGTACATATATAGAGGCGGGGGTGAGGTCCACTTGATCTATAGCTATATGCAAAAACAAAAAGCGCCCTCTCGGGTCTCGTTTAATCTTCAGTATTTGGGCCGATAAGGACTTGTGAAACATCACCGCCACTCCACGCTTTTTAGACCACTCAACAGAGGAAGCAAAGAAGGCACCGGGATAGTCCGGGTGGGAGAGAAGTCGCTCATGCACTCTGCGGAGATGTGTCTCCTGCAACAGGACAATATGCGGTTTTAGTTGCTGTAGCTCCTTGAATAACTTCTGCCTTTTCTGAGGCATATTCAGCCCTTTCACATTGTATGATATAATCTTTAAATCTGCACTCATCACTGAAATACCAAACTAGCTGTTTCCAACAGACAGATGTCTCCCACTTCATGTACATGTGCTCCCCAGTACCAATGGTGCCCCGTCCCACACCCTTCCCCCTACCCTTTATCAACAGCCCCCTACCCACCCTAAACCCCCCCTTCCCCCCCTGACTAACACCAACCAGGGGACACATGTCCCCTAAGTGGGAAAAAGAGAAAGTTGCCCACCAGAATCCAGACAACCCAACCCCCCCCCCCCCGCTCCACTCCCCCAAGTTGCCCCCATGTGGCCACCAGGGGCTACTACCCTGCTTTACCGTTCCAACATCAATCATACACTTATTGAACCCCAACACGCCAACCACCCCACTAAACTACTCCCTCATAAACATGGGCAACTTAACAACATCATATACATCAGACCCCTCCCCTCAGTACCCCTCCTTATCAGTTATTAAGAGTAAGCTTAAAGTTCCATTAGCAGGGGATAACAGGAAAACTGTAAACATATCATAACATTTGTAACTCCCTGTGGCCAGGACAACCCTTACCACCCAAATGATCAGAGTCCCTCCGATATCCTCACGAAAAGAAGACATCACGTAAAGTATATCAGCCAGTATACCTCTGCAGATCAGGTTTCTTCCACTGCCGCCCGTCGTTTCAGATTGCTCCGTTTAGGTGTTCCAGGGATCTGCTGCCATTTTTGTAGCTTCGCCTTCGTGGTGGGCGCCATTGTGCCCGGGGGCACACTCATTTTCACCAGGCCCGCTGCATGCAGGGATGTCCAAGCTTCAGGCAATGAAGTAACTCTGTTTTTAACTCCCTGTAGTGTGTAGTTCAAAGAAAAAGGAAATCCCCATCTATACGGGATCCGCTCTTTGGCTAAGATTTCCAGGACTGGTTTCAAATGGCGTCTCTGTTGTAGGGTGAACTGCGAGAGGTCTTTATAAACAAGGATTTTGGCCCCTCCATATTCCAAGTCGGGCTTTTTCCGGGCACAGTTAAGCAAGTGCTCCTTAATTTCATAGCGGTGGAACCGAACAATGATATACCTCGCTATGTTCTCCTGCCGCTGACCAAGGGCTCTGTGTGCTCTGTCAATCTCTATCTTCGCTGCTGAAGCCTTGGCCCCCAGCAGGGTAGCGTACATTATTTGAATAATGAGTGGGACATCCTCGGTTTCTCCACCCTCAGGAACTCCACAAAATCTGAGGTTATTCCTCCTTCCCCTATTCTCAAGATCATCAAGCTTATATGTAAGTTCCATATTCTTTTGATCCAGCGCTTGAAGATGTGCTTCGTGTGAGAGCAGGGATTCAGAGTGCTCGTCCAATTTTGCTTCTGCATCTTCTACTCTGTTTCCCAGCTCACGGAGGTCGGAACTTAGGGTCTCCATCCGGTCAAAAATATCATCTTTTGATTTTTTGATGTCCTCCTGGATGCCGGACAGTAATTGGCGAAGTTTGCTCGAGATACCTTTTTTAGCAGGTGGCCTCCGTGATTCCGCCAGTGACAACGCAGAATCAGAGTCAGATGGAGACGCCCACGGCATTGCCTCGTGGCACTTCGCGGTTTTGCTTGTCCCGCCGCCTGCTGCCTTTTCCGGGTCTTTAGATCGCGCCGAAGATGCTTTGCTCATTATGCAAACAAGCGAGAGTGTTGGGAAACACTGCAGGCGATTTAAAAGTGGCTGATGGCTGCTTTTTATCGCTATTTTATGCATCGGGGAGCAGGAGCCAAAAAGCTAGGCTGCCATCGCAAGCGGTGACATCTCTTCCTCTTTCCTCCAATTTATTTTAAAAGTACTACTGTTTAACTTCATGGCGTGTCCCCTTGCCCTTGTAAATTATCAATTCATATTTACTTGTTCTTCCCCAGTCAGGATTTTGTAGATCTCCTTCATATCCCCCACCTCAGCTGTCTCTTTTCCAAGCTGAACCTTAACCTCTTTACATTTACTCATATGGAAACATGATGGCAGATAAGGGCCAAATGGCTCATCCAGTCTGCCAGTCCTCAGCAACAACTATCTCCTCCTTTACCTAAGAAATCCCACATACCTGTCCCACACTTTCTTAAATTCAGACACAGTTCTCTTCTCTACCACCTCCACCGGGAGACTATTCCATGCATCCACCACCGTTTCTGTAAAAAAAGTATTTCCTTTGATTTCTCCTGAGCCTATAACCTCTTAGATTCATCCTATGCCTCCTATGCCTCTCATTCCAGAGTTTACCTTCATTTGAAAAAGTTTCACCTCCTATACATTAATGCCATGGAGGTATTTAAACATCTCTATCATAGCCTCTCTCTCCCGCATTTCTTACAGAGTATACATATTGAGGTCTATAAGTCTGCCCCATATGCTTTATGACAGAGACCACTGCCCTCTGGACCAACTCCATCCTGTTTATATCATTTTGTAGGTGTGGTCTCCAGAATTGTACACAGTATTCTAAATGGGGCCTCACCAGAGACGTACACAAGGGCATTATCACCTCTTTTTTCCTGCTGGCCATTCCTCTCCCTATTGTGAGAAGGAAGAGGCTGTCCTACCCTGGTTAGGCCCCTAGAGGGCGCTGTTCCCCTAAAATGTCCAGGGAGAAGGGCTGGGTGAGTCACTAAAGGGAGCCAGTAAGGGGTGTATAGCAGGAGGTCGCTAGGACCGAGGAGAGTCGTGGGGATAGAAACAGGTGCAGCAGGTTATGAGCTGGGTCCTGTTTGGCCATTAACCACTTAATACCCCACCTGAGTTGTGAGGGAGAGAGGAGAGCTAGCAGCTGCAGAGGAGGGCTGGTAGCTGAAGCAGGAGGATCCCCATGAGAAGTACTGGCTGTGCCCTTAAGACTGTGTGTCTAGCACTGTGTGTTACCAAGAAGGAAGCTGGCTGGGGTAAGAAGGCCCTAGAGTATCAAGTATAAGAACTGGGTGCTACAAGGAAGTATCAAGTATAAGAACTGTGTGTTCAAAGAGGGACTGTGTGTTTGCCTTTTTGAGAACCAGGTCACCCCAAGTAAAAAGGGGTAGTAGACTAATTTACATAAAATCTGCATACTGAGAACCAGCTCACCCTGAGTGAAAGAGGGACCTGGGATCCTGAGGTGGTAGCCTCATTTTCACACTATGTACCCAAATATCCTGCTGGCTTTGACAGTTGCCTTTTTAACCTCTTTGGCCATCTTAAGATCATTTTGATATGATCACCCTCAAGTACTTCACCTGCCATTTTATGCATTCTGTTGGATTTTTATAACCAAAGTGCATGAGCTTGAATTTTTTACAGTTAAATTTTAGTTGCCATTTTTTGGACCATTCTTTGAGCTTCACTAGATCTTTTCTCATGCTTTCTACACCCTCATTCATTCCATCTCATGATCATTTTGATCAGTCTTCTATGTGCATTTTCTAATTCTGCTCTATCTGTACCACCACATACAGCTCATACTCTTGGCTTTATTTTACTAAATGCTTCTCTGCACTCATCATTAGATATATTTGATGGGATACTATTATCTTGCTGGCTTTTATAATGTGTGAATAAACCCAGCAGTACCGATAAAAGAATGTTTGAATTATGCAGTTCAACACATTAAGCAGATTAAGCATGTTACATACTGGACATGTAAATATAGGAGGTGTATGCTGATGATTTGAAAAGGATCCTAATACCTCTTAAGGTGCTAATCATATTGATTGTGACAAGAAGATGTTGCTTACATGGTAGGTCTGATATGAGCTATATTATTCTAAGGCTTCCTCCTATTTCTTTAACATGTGTTGGTGCATTTTGAGACACTGGATTTATTTATACCATTTTCTTGGACAGTCAACTCACTAATTAAATTCAGTTTGATTCATCCAATTATACAGACTACTGTTCCTCAAAAATACATTTCTCACAAAAGAGCTATTCATTCTTGAAAAATAGAAACATTTGATGCTTTGATTTACATTTTGAGGAGTTTTCAGCTCAGCCTCCTGAGGAATGGACTGGTCTGTGGAACTCCTCACTAACCACAGATTTAGGAAAAACAGCACCGCTTAAATCAGTACACTCTAATAAGAGGAAACCTGAACCTAGATGCACTCCTGAATTTAAACTCCTGAAATTCCAACTAGGTCATAAAAAGCAGAAATTTAGAACATATCACACAATAGATAATCCTGTGGTGTGAAAACAGTTGGTGTTAACTTATAAAAAGACACTTTAGGCTATTAGATGAACTTTTTTTTTTCCAAACAATAGTTTCTGCTTCCAGCTCTGCTAAACTCTAAGTTCTTTGACTGATAACAGATCTACTTTACCTATAAGCTTCTCTCTGCCATCTGTTAATGATCTTGCCTTGCAGTCACTTCTTCTGTTCTATTATCCTTACACATTGATCAAAGTAGAATGGGTATCCTTATTTCATTAGATCTTTTTGTCTGCATTTTACTAAGCAAACCATGACCTTCTTCTTAAGAGACTTCAAGATTATGATGAGTCATGCTGGTTGTTGTCGCTATGATCCTTCTTGGAAAAGGTTATCCAACCTCAGTCCTCGAGGGTCACAATCCAGTCAGGTTTTCAGGATTTCCCCAATGAATATGCATGAGATCTATTTACATGTACTATCTCCATTGTATGCAAATAGATTTCATTCATATTCATTGGGAAAATCCTGAAAATGGCTGAGGTTGGATAATAATGGGTAGGGTTACCATTTGGCTCCACAAAAAGGAGGACACATTGATCCAGTTCAGGTTTTGCTTCCATTGAAAACCATGGAAGTAAAACCCAGACTGGCTCAATCTGTCCTCCTTTTTCTGGAGCCATATGGTAACCCTAATAATGGGTCATGATCAAGATGACCCTTCTGTATGATGCAAGTGGGTCAAAGCTGTGGTCCTTCAAGTCATATCATCTGGAATGGACAAGACTGTTGTGATAAACAGTTGGATAATAATGGGTAGGGTTACCATTTGGCTCCACAAAAAGGAGGACACATTGATCCAGTCCAGGTTTTGCTTCCATTGAAAGCCATGGAAGTAAAACCCAGACTGGCTCAATCTGTCCTCCTTTTTCTGGAGCCATATGGTAACCCTAATAATGGGTCATGATCAAGATGACCCTTCTGTATGATGCAAGGGGGGTCAAAGTTGTGGTTCTTCAAGTCATATCATCTGGAATGGACAAGACTGTTTTGATAAACATTCAGGACCTGTACGTCAAAAGCAAGAACAGGATTCACAAGCAGATATTGGAAATCTAAGATAAAGGCAGTAGCAACTGCTGCTGACCTTCCATCTGCCCAGAACAGCAGCCACCTACTCTGCCTGCCTGGCTGATTCATATGGGGAATCTTCTGCCTCCTATTGATTATCTGGTACCATCCTCTTCCAGGTTGGATGTCAGCTATGTTGTTGCTAAGGGGTCAATATACAGTAAGAAACCGTACTATTTATTTATTTATTTTATTGCATTTGTATCCCACATTTTCCCACCTATTTGCGGGCTCAGTGTTGCTTACAATACATTGTAAATGATGAGAGTACAATTTGTTACAATTCGGTTATGGATTACATTGTGATAAGTTATGCGAAGACAGAGTCAAAGTATCATTAAGGGAACAAAACAATGGAAGAAAGCAATGGAACATTGGAAAGAAACAACGGGAAACTGATAGAGCAACAAGACAATAACAAGAGAACATTCGGTGTAACATTTTTCTATGAGTAAAGGTGTGAATGTGGTGACATTACTGGGGATGAGAATTCAGAAGAGAGTGTATTGATGCATTGCTGAACAGTGAGTGTGGACTTTATGTGTTTTGATCCTTTCAATAGATCTTATCAAAAAGATGAGTCTTCAACAGTTTGCGGAAGTTGGTCAGTTCATAGATCATTTTCAGGTTGCATGGTAATGTATTCCAGAACTGCGTGCTCATGTAAGAAAAGGTTGATGCGTGCAGCGCCTTGTATTTTATGCCTTTGCAATTAGGGAAGTGGAGGTTGAGGAAAGTTCGGGATGATCTTTTAGCGTTTCTGGGTGGTAAGTCTATTAGATCAGACATGTAGGCTGGGGCTTCACCGTGAATAATTTTGTGGACTAATGTGCATACTTTAAAAGTAATGCGTTCCTTAAGTGGGAGCCAGTGTAGCTTCTCTCGTAAGGGTTTTGCACTTTCGTATTTTGGTTTTCCGAAGATGAGTCTGGCTGCTGTGTTCTGGGCTGTTTGAAGTTTCCTCAGTATTTGCTCTTTACAGCCTGCGTATAGTGAGTTGCAGTAATCCAGATGGCTGAGCACAAGGGATTGCACTAGGCTGCGAAAGACGGATCTAGGGAAGAATGGTCTTATTCTTTTCAGTTTCCACATGCAGTAGAACATCTTTTTGGTTGTGTTATTTGCATGAGTTTTGATTGTTAGATGGCGGTCAATAGTGACTCCAAGGATTTTTAAAGTTTCTGAGATTGGAAG
Organism: Microcaecilia unicolor; assembly: GCF_901765095.1. Classification (NCBI taxonomy): domain Eukaryota; kingdom Metazoa; phylum Chordata; class Amphibia; order Gymnophiona; family Siphonopidae; genus Microcaecilia; species Microcaecilia unicolor. The sequence continues at coordinate 21,015 of NW_021963922.1, forward strand.
GTTTAGTTTTGGTGTGTTTATGGCGGTGAATTCATTCGTGTTGTATTGGGAGATAAGTATCAGGCATTGAGTTTTTTTCTGCGTTTAGTTTCAATCGAAATGCATCTGCCCAGGTGTTCATGATGTGTAGACTTTGGTTAATTTCATTGGAGATTTCTTTAATGTCTTGTTTGGAAGGGATGTATATTGTTAAATCGTCGGCGTATATATATATGGGTTGAGGTTATGATTTGACAGGAGTTTTGCCAAGGGGATCATCATTAGGTTAAAAATAGTTGGTGAGAGAGGTGATCCTTGCAGTACTCCACATTCAGGTGTCCATGCAGCAGACATGGTTAAATTTGATGTGACTTGATAAGAACGCAGGGTTAAGAACCTCTTGAACCAGTTTAGGACATTTCCTCCGTTGCCGAAATATTCAAGTATGTGTAATAGGATTCCGTGGTCAACCATGTCAAAGGCACTTGACATGTCAAATTGTAGGAGGAGTATATTGTTGCCGGTTGCAATCATTTGTTTAAATTTAGTCATTAGGGTGATTAATACTGTTTCTGTGCTATGATTCGACCGGAATCCTGATTGGGCATCATGCAGTATTGAGAACTTGTTTAGATAGTTTGAGAGTTGTTTTGTTACCATCCCTTCGGTTATTTTAGTTATTAGTGGTATGGATGCTACTGGTCTGTAATTGGTTATTTCGTTTGCGCTTTTCTTTGTGCCTTTGGGTATTGGGGTGAGTAAAATTTTTCCTTTTTCCTTTGTGAAAAGTCCGTTCTGTAGCATGAAGTTTACGTGGTTCGTTAGGTCTATTATGAATTGTTGAGGAGCTGATTTCATGAGGTTGTTTGGGCATATGTCAAGTTTGCAGTATGATTTAGCAAATCTTTTAAGTGTTCCAGAGATGAGGTCTTCTGATAGTAATTCAAATTCGGCCCAGGTTCTGTCTGCTGGGTATATTCCGTGTTCTGGGTCAAGACACTAGAAGTGTGGCGTATTCAATAGTGCTGGCGGGTATTTTAAGTCGTAATTGTATAATTTACCCAGATCCAATCATTACTGTTACAGTAACACGTGGAGGGGTATAGTCAAATGGGACGCCCAAGTTTTCCTGGCAACATCCTCGCAGGACGGCTCCGTGAAGGGGCAAGGAAACCCGTATTATCGAAACAAGATGGGCGTCCATCTTTCATTTCGATAATACGTTCGGGGACATCCAAATCTCAACATTTAGGTCGACCTTAGAGATGTTCATCCTTAGGTTGTCCTTAGAGATGGTCGTCCCTGGTTTAAGTCTGTCATTCAGCGTTTCATTGGCTCTCACTGTCCTGCCCTCATGTAGAAATGTTATGACGTAAAGAGCGCAAGACTGAGAGGGAAGGGAACGCTGCATAGTTGCCAGGCAAACAAATGCGATGTCACAAGAACGAGGAACCAATCAACGGTGTGAAAAAAATCGCCCAACATGCCTGCCTGGTCCGTCATTGCAACACAACACAAACCCATGGTGGCGGGAAGCGCGTGACACTGCTGACTCAGAACAAAGTTATTCTCAACTGCCAGGTACAGAGCTTAGAGGACGGAAGTGGAGCGACCGCATAGGCGTAAGGCAGTGCAGTGGACGGTGAAGCAGATAAACATAAAATAATTGTCTCTCACAGAGAACTGGAGAAAACTGAGGTTGGTGGAGGGAAACAAGAGGACGACAGTGGCACGCATCAAAAAGGCAAACAAAATTCCTCTGTGACACACACCAGCAGCCGAGTCCCGCCAGCTCCCCCACAGACAAAGGGCCTGACCCCCCTCCAAGTCACCCGCCACTCCCTCACAGTTCGCAAATCCCCTGCCAACCCCCCCCCCCCCACAAACATTCACACACAAACACAAACCAAGCTGCAACAAGCAACAGCTGATCATTTCCCTTCCGGCATCCCTCCTTCCCTCCTTGTGTCCCGCACTCGCATAATTTAACAAAAACAGGAGGAGGACAGCGGGACGCAACAAAAGGGAGGGGGGACCCTGAAACTCGGAGGGAGGGACCCTGAAACTCGGAGGGAGGGGACAACGTTGGAACTCAGAGGGAGGGAGGGAGGGGATGACCCTGGAACTCGGAGGGAGGGGGGACCACACACACTCTCTCTCTCACAGACACACTCGCACCCAGTCTCACTCTCTCTCTGTCACACACACAAACTCGCACATTCACTGTCTCTCTCTCACAGAGTCACTCTCACACACACTCTCTCAAACATACACACTCTGAGGAAAACCTTGCTAGCGCCCGTTTCATTTGTGTCAGAAACGGGCCTTTTTTACTAGTATCTCTTATAAATCAAACTGAGTGTACCAAGTGCCTCGTATTGGAGTTCCAAATGAATTGTTCTACAATCCTGATTAAAATGTGCTGGGTGCTCCTAAAGAGTTGCAGTTTAGTTCTGTGGAAACAGCAATTAAAATCTATTTTATGCATGTGAGTCCAGAATTTACATGTGCAAACAGAACACAAGATTCCTAAAATGGTTTCATAATGCACTAATTTTTTCTAGGATATAAGGACTTTATAATAGCTGTTTCATGAGAAATGTCAACAGGGCCGTGCCTAGGGTCTCTGGCGCCCCCCTGCAGACTATCAGTTGGCGGTGGCCCCCCCTCCCCCGTGAAAATGATCGCTCACCGCTTGCCACACTGACAGGAATTGTCAGCAATATTCTTAGAAACAAATTGCTATATATATTGCAAAATAAAATAGCAGATGTAAATTCTCAAAGTGGACATATTCCAAACACTCAAATGAAAATAAAATGATTTTTTTCTACCTTTGTTGTCTAGTGACTTTCTTTTTCTGATCATGCTGGCCCAGTATCTGATTCTGCTGCTATCCGTCCTCTTAACTCCGTTTCCAGGGCTTCCTTTCCATTTATTTCTTTCCTTTCCTCCTTTCTTCTTCATTTCTGGTCCTCAGCTTCTGCCTATTTTCTTCATCCATGTGCAGTTTTTCTCCTCTCTTCCTTTTCCCTCATTTCATCTCCTTCATCTCTCTTCCCTCCCCTCTATGTCCAGCAATTTCTCCTCTCTCCCTGAGCCCTGCCCTCCCATCCATGCTCCTCTGTCCCCTGCCCCCTCCATTCATCCCTATCCAGCAATTCCCCTCTCTCCCTGAGCCCTGCCCTGCAATCCATTTCCATCCATGGCCATCTGTCCCCTCCATTCATCCCTATCCAGCAATTCCCCTCTCTCCCTGAGCCCTGCCCTTCCAATCCATGCCCCTCTGTCCCCTGCCCTCTCCATTCATCCCTTTCCAGCAATTCCCCTCTCTCCTTGAGCCCTGCCCTCCCATCCATGCACCTCTGTCCCGTCCATTCATCTCTAATTCCCTATCCAGCAATTCCCCTCTCTCCCCCTGAGCCCTGCCCCTCCCATCCATGCTCCTCTGTCACCCTCCATTAATCCCTATCCAGCAATTTCCCTCTCTCTCTTCCATGACCCCCCCCCTCGCATCCATGCTCCTCTCTCCTCTGTCCTCCCGCTCCCATCATGTCCCAGTTGGCCTGGCCCGCCCTCTTCTCCCCTCCCCCTTCGCATCCATGCTCGTCTCTCCCCTGCCCTCATGCTCCCATTGTTCAACTGCCCGCCCTCTTCTCTCCCCCCAACATCCCTGTTCTTTGTTTCTTTTTAAATTTACCTCCGTGGCGGTCCATCAGCTCAGCGTCAGTGAAGGAGGCGGCACTCCCGACGTCTCTAGCCTTCCCTTTGCTGTGTTCCACCTTCTTCTGACGTCATTTCCTTGACGTCAGAAGAAGGTGGAACACAGCGAAGGGAAGGCTAGAGACGTCGGGAGCGCCGCCTCCTTCACTGACGCTGCACTGCTGGACTGCCACGGAGGTAAATTTAAAAAGAAAAAAAAAGAAAAGGGATGTTGGGGGGGGGGGGAGAAGAAGGCGGGCAGTTGAACAATGGGAGCGGGAGGGCGAGCGAGGTGAGCATGGTGCGGTGGTGCCCCCCAGAGGGAGGCGGCCCCCTGCCATACTTACCCCACTTACCGTGTTGGCACGGCCCTGAATGTCAATAAAGCAACTTCTTAAAGATTTATTTTTCTTACTAGAGGTGCCAGTCATGAAGATATTGTGTGCTATGAAGGTTTTTCATAACATTGGCATTCACACACCCTTCTTCCCACAACTTTCAGCTACCAGAAATTAACCATTCCAGACACCACTTGTGGCACAAACAGTTAAGCTTTATTAAGAATAGTCTGTTATTGAAATAGACATGGGGGAAGCCACTATTTGCCCTGGGAATGGTAGCATGTAATATTGCTACTAATTGGGTTTCTTGTGACCTGGATTGGCTACAGATGGAAAGCAGGATACTAGGCTAGATGAACCATTGGCCTGACCCACTATGGCTATTCTTATGCTAACACTATCTTCACAATAATTAACATTTTAACCACTCGAACTTGTAAAATCCAAAATTGTAATATTCCATGGTCAGATGGTAATGAGCTATTCACTGTCCCACAGGCATGGTCCACGGTACTGCTGAGCCCTTCCCCCTCCCATCAGGCCCATTGTGGTACTGCACATTGACCATTCCAGTGCGCTTTCCCTATCTTCTTCTCCATACTGAAACTTTGTATTCCCAACTTGTGGAAGGGGAATTCCCTTCAACACCGCTGTGACAGAACCCCCCTTCCCCCCATCCTTCATTTCAAGCAAAGCCACCACTCACCACCCTCTAACCAAAGAACGCCATAATCGCCCCTCCAAATGGGCTGGATTAAAAAAATAAACAAACAACCTCTCACTGCCCAGGCTCACAGAACAATTGAACCCATCAAAACCCAGCATACCACTTACTACTACTACTACTTAGCATTTCTATAGCACTGCCAGGGTTACGCAGCACTGTACAAGTTTAGCATGGGGAAGGACAGTCCCTGCTCAAGAGAGCTTTCCTCTAATTGGCAGTTCACTCTTTTTTGGTCATCAGTCCAAGGAATCCCTTTCCTGCTGCTAACCATTGCCCACTGCCTCTCCCCATTCCCCATCTAAAAAAGAAACAACCCCCCCCCCAAAAAAAAAAAAAAAAAAACAACTCCATAGATCTCCCCAGGAAGCTCAGCCATGATATAACACCCCCTGAGCGTCTGCTGAACAGTTTCTTTTAGGATTATTTTCTTTTATATTAAATGTTTCAAATATTAATGATTAGGATTCCAGGAATATACTTTTATGGAAATAACCTTGATTTTATTAGTGCAGTTTTATGCTGTTTTATCTCATGATCTTGCAGCAGAGCACATGATTAGTTTTGATACACACAGCTTAATAGTCCTAAAGATAAGATAGTAGCACTAGTATCATTTTCTTTAACAGGTAATCAGTGCAGGTAGACAGAACTTAAAGTGCTAATGAACCTTTCTTTGGTATGGATTTAAAATATGTATTGAATAAAAAAATCATTGAGGTCCTTTTACTAAGGTTTGGTAAGCACTAACATGTCTTACTGCAGGTTAAAAAGCAGTACAATGGGGTGCACTCAGGCGACCCATGGTAGTTTTCGCATGTGTGCATGCTACCCACATGCTGAAAAAAAACACATTTATTTTTTAGCTCTGGAGGTGTTTTGGGGTGGAGAATGAATGCAGCCATGCTAATCGGTTAGCACGTGGACATTGCTGCGTGCTAACTGATTTGCACAAGATTAGTGCATGAGCCCGTACCGCCTACAAAATAGGTGGCAGTAAGGACTCGCATGCTAATGGGAAATAAGCATGTGGCCATTACTGGAAAAATATGCCTTTACCTGCTGCTCTAAACGTGGTCTCAGCACGTGGGAAAGACCCATGTTGGAGCTACTGCAGGCTACTTTTTGCGCTGCTTGGTAAAGGCCCCCATTGTGATTTTAAAACATTGTTAATGTGGGCAAATGCATACACAAATTCAAATCATTGTCAATTAACTTCAATGGTTGTTAATATCATTTAACTGATGTTAACTGGCTCGTTAAACAATTTATTTGCACGTATGTCTACGATCCATGCTGAAATTTTATTTATATAATCCAGAGAATAACGTATAGCAATGGTTCCCAAACCTGGTTTTGTAGGTGCCCCAGCCAGTCAGGTTTTCAGTATATCCACAATGAATATTCATAAGATATATCTGCATGCAGTGGAGGCAGTGCATGCAAATATTTTTCATGAATATTCATTGTGCGTATCCTGAAATCCTGACTGGCTGGGGTGCCTCCAGGACCAGGTTTGGGAACCAATGACATATAGTCTTGTTTAATTACATGTATGGGTTCTGCCCAGAGTCCACCCATGTATGCTTACCTCTAAAATATGGATTCTGTAAAGATTTTGCATATTTACAGAATAATACTTAAGTGGATTTCCAACTTTTATGTGTATATTTGAACATTTACACCGGCATCTAGCATATAACGTTGGCACCCACTTTAAAGATTTACTTTTTTGGTAAATAAAAGGCAAGAGAGGCAAGTAGATGATTCAATTAAACATTGAGATCAGCATACTGAACATAAAAAGGGTGACTCTATAAACTGAATGTTAACATTTATTTACCCAGTGCATGAGTAAATGTTTAGAATACTAGTGCTTATGCGAGTACGTGCACGCAGGTATTAGCAAGGCACTGAAGCTCTATTCTGCAAATTTGCAGCTATCTTGCATAGCACATTTTTGTAAGGCAGTGGGGAGGGGTGTATACATGGGTGGGGCATAAGTGGGGCTCCCACCTCAATGTGTAACTTACAGAATACTGTAAGTTAGTTGAGTTCATGACACATTTAGATGCTTGCAACTTAACACCATCTTGCTGGCTGATGTCAATTTTTATTTTGCCACATGTCCATTTTCAACAAAAATTTTAAAAGGCCATTTTTACAGGCGTGCTGATAAATGGATCTACACACACACACACAAAACACACACCTACACTAGCACAGCCCATTTTTCAGTTCACCTTAGTAAAAGGACCCCTTTATGTGGTAACTCATAGCCGGTTAAGTGCTGAATATCACACAACCAGATACGTGTTAGCTGACTCTGGAAACTCGGAAATTCAATGCTGGTACCTGAACATGGCCTTGCATTGAATTTCCAGGTTAAATACTGGCAGTGGTCAGAAAATAATCTTTTCAAAATATGGTAGCAACTCATCAGTTCAAAAACGAAGCACTTATCTTATATATTCCAATGGGGACCTCTCTTTCACCAAGGCTTCATTGGGGGAAGGAGAAGTGCCATACACAAAACCACTGCCAAACCTATGTTGCTTACAAAAAAGTTCAGCAATGGTTTTGTTTACACCACTTTCCCTTTCCTCCGATGAAGCCTTGGTGAAACAGAAGTCTATGTTGGTATATATAAGATAAATTCTATGTTTTTGAACTGATGAACTGATGAGCTGCTGCCATATTTTAAAAACATGGCTTGAAGATATGAAGATAGTATATTTGCACTATTGCCATCATTTCTATAAATTGGACATAATTGCAGCTCTTAAATAAAAATGAAAAAAAATGCAGAAGGTATAAAATAAGTTATAGACATAAATAAACAAGTAGAAGTATTGGATTATTAAAAGTGCATTATTTTGTAGGTCTTCTGACATATAATTGGAATCGGGAGTCCTGAAGGTGGCAGAAAAGCAATCATGATACTGATTTGTATCGGTCCCACTGAGGTCTTTTCCCTCCATTTTTAAATTCACATTAATATTATTGTGAGAAAAATTAATAAAAATTGTTTACAAGCATTAACATGTGTTTTTAGTTTTTTGGCCTGTTTGTATTCAGGGCACATTCTAGGTGCCTAAATGTAGGCCCCCTTTATAGAATTGTCCTTCATGAGCCAACTGTGTGAACGCTCTTTATGCACTTAAAAATTTCCAAATCAAAACCGGAATCTGAATGCACATCTCTACCTTCTGTTCCTTGAAGAGGACAGGAGGGTAGAGGTGAGCTAGAGCATAGAAGAGCTACATTTCTTCCTAATCCAACCCCTTCTGTTCTTATTCCTCCAACTTTCTTCTGTCCCTTGCAAGCAAAAAGAAGGGACAATGTGAGGCTGGAGAAGACTGATCAGAGCAGATACTGTGTGCCCTATCAAACCCCTGTCTTATTTTCATTTTCCAGGAATCAATGCAAGAATTAAGTACCAGATTCTCCATAAAGTGCCAAAAATATCCACATAGTAAACAATTCCACCTTACTGTATTCTATAAGCGGCACCTAGATTTAGGCATGGTGTATAGAATATGCTTTGTTGATATACAAAATACTACAAAACCAAAATAGGGCCTGACTACAAAGATTCAAAAAAACTATACCAAATCATAAGCAAACTACTATACACTACACCATAGTTACCACAACCAACACAGACATCCCACCTGCAGACAAACTTGCCAAATACTTCAATGAAAAAAATTGTAAACCTTCGCAATACGATACCTCAGAGCATCACTGACATCGGAAATTTCATTGACAGTCATTGGACTGTTTGGACTGTTAGTCCACGGCGAATACCCAGCGGACAGATTGTAGACAAGCTTCCTTCCACTCACAGCGGAAGCAGTCAACCAAGCAATTAACAAGTTCGCCAAGAAACATTGTAAGTTGGATATCTGCCCTAGTTACCTATTAAAATCCGCTCCCCACTGCTTCACAGCAGATCTCACATCTCACTTAAACTACATGCTCCAACATGGTCTCTTTCCTAAGGAAAACAGTAACATTCTACTCACCCCAATACCAAAAGATACCAATAAAAAAACAAACAATATCACCAACTATCGCCAGTAGTATCAATCCCACTGGTAGTCAAACTGACGGAAAGCATGGTAACTAAACTAACTGACTACATAAACAAATTCACAATACTGCATGAATCACAATCAGGATTTCGCTCCAACCATAGCACCAAAACTGTACTAATTACTCTCCTAGCCAAATTTAAACAACTAATTGCAACAAGCAAAAGCATACTTCTCCTACAATTCAACATGTCCAGTGCGTTCGACATGGTAAATCACAACATACTACTAAGCATACTAGAATACTTCGGGATTGGTGGAAGTGTACTTAGCTGGATCAAGGGTTTCCTAACCAATAGAACATATTAAGTGAAATCAAATTTGAACATATCATCACCATGGAAAGCAGACTGTGGAGTACCTCAAGGCTCACCACTATCACCACTCCTTTTCAACCTAATGATGACCCCGCTAGCCAAGTCCTTATCCAATCATGGCCTTAACCCTTTCATATAAGCAGACGATGACACCATATACACTTATAAACATGACCTAACAGAAATCACCAGAGAAATCGAACTCAGCCTGAACATCATGAACGCATGGGCAAACACATTTCAACTAAACCTAAACACAGAAAAAACACACAGTCTCATCCCAATATAACACGTACAAACCCACTAACATAATCACCCCAGACTACACCCTCCCTATCTCAGACAGCCTGAACATTCTCGGAGTTATAATCGACCGAAACTTCACACTAGAGAACCAAGTGAAAACCACAATGAAGAAAATGTTCTACTCAATGTGGAAACTCAAACGAGTGAAACCCTTTTTCCCCAAGGGAAATATTTTGCAACTTGGTACAATCTATGGTACTAAGCCACCTGGATTACTGCAATGGAATCTATGCGGGATGCAAAGAACAAATCATAAAGAAACTCCAAACTGCTCAAAACACAGCAGCCAGGCTTATATTTGGAAAAACGTGATTCGAAAGCGCCAAACCCCTACGAGAAAAACTACACTGGCTCCCTATCAAAGAACGTATTGCATTCAAAATCTGCACCCTGGTTCATAAAATCATCTACGGAGAAGCCCTGGGATACATGACAGACCTTATAGACCTGCCAAACAGAAACACATCAAGATCAACACGAACCTAAATCTCCATCACCCAAGCTGCAAAGGTCTCAAATACAAATCAACCTATGCATCCAGCTTCTCCTATATAAGTACAAGCTATGGAACGCAATACCAAACTCCGTGAGAACAACATTTGACCATCTGAATTTACGGAAACTACTAAAAATTACCTTGTTCAAAAAGGTGTACCCTAACGATCCAACGTAAATGCCTCAACGCAGCAACACAACAAAACCAAAGCTCATACTGGACATAACTTAACTCTTCCTCCTTATGACTCACCTAAGAACTAACTTTACCACAACCTCACTTTGTATTTGTTCAAATCGATATTGGCGATCGCCTCTACGGTAGTATGTAAGCCACATTGAGCCTGCAAATAGGTGGGAAAATGTGGGATACAAATGTAACAAATAAATAAATATCCCAGCACCTAAAACTATGCGCCTCCATTTATACCAACGAAAATGTAGCATAAATCCTTACTTGTAGATATTCTATAACTATGTGCATAAATTTAGGAACGTCCATGGAACACTCATTTCCCCACCACTAACCACGCCCCTTTTGAGTTGTATGCATCAGAATTTAGGCGCAGTTCATTTCAGAATATTCTTAGTGAGTTGTATGTGTAAATTCTACTTATTGCCAATTAGTGTTCATTATTGCTTAAGTGTTGTTATCAATGCTGATTAGCTTGTTAAGCCAATTAAGTTATGCGTGTTGTTATTGAATACACCTAGATTTCGACGTGAATCTCTAGGTGTGCTATATAGAATCCATCAGGAAATGTGCTTTTAATAGATGTAGAGGAGCATTTTCGATATGATGTCTAAGTTCGACTTTGGACGTTTTGTGATTTGGATGTTTTGTTTTTTGGTCCATTTTCAAACAAAAAACGTCCAAGTGCAAAATGCACAAAATCAAGCTATTAGGATATAGGAGGAGCCAGCATTTTTAGTAGACTGGTCCCCCTGACATCCCAGGAAAGCAATAGGGCACCCTAGGGGGGCACTACAGTGGACTTCGTAAAATGCTCCCAGGTACACATCTCACCATTGCTCCCTTACCATATCTACTGAGCCCCCAAAATCCCACTACCCCCAACTGTACACCACTACCATAGCTCTTAAGGGTGAAGGGGGCACCAAGATGTGGGTACAGTGGTTTTCTGGTGAGTTTTGGAGGGCTCATAGTTTCCTCCACAAGTGTAACAGGTAGGGGGAGTTAGGAGCCTGCACCCACTACTAGACTACTCCAGGTGCATGCTATTCTGATGGACCTTAGTATAATATCTGAGGGTGGCACAGAGGCTGGAAAGTAATGTTTTTCATCATATTTTTGGGGAGTGGGAGGGGGTTAGTGACCACTGAGGGAATAAGGGGAGATCATTCCTGATTCCTTCCAGTGGTCATCCGGTTATTTAGGGCACCTTTTTGTGCCTTATTTGTTATAAAAACAAGTCTAGCTCAAAACGTCTAAGTTTTAGTTCTGGACGTTTTGGTTTTGTTCCATTATGGCTGAAAAACGTCTAAGTCTTAGGAACGTCTAAGTTCCACCCTGAACACACCCCTGGTACGTCTCCTTGAGATTTGGATGCACTTCTAACGGACTTCAGAGAAAAAATGTCTAAAAATAGGTTTTGAAAATACTGGACATTTTTGTGAGAAAAACATCCAAATGCACACTGATGCCACTTTTTGGATGCTTTTCTCTTTTGAAAATGAGCCCAATAGGCACATACCAGTAGAAAAACAAACAAATAAACTTGCTTGTGGGCATGTGTTAAGTTTAGCTTAATCCCACTAACATGTTGGGTGATTTCTTTTAGAATATGCAATAAGCTCTATAACATAGCACACTATTTTTATGTTCACTTTACTCCATAGGTCCTAATAGCGACATAGTACATGGGAGAAATAGGCCCAACCAGCCTTGTTAAATTTTACCATGTTGTATAGTCAGTATGTATCACTGTGTAAATGCTTTTAACTGTCAAAGCTGAAGGAAGCAGAAGTCAGGATAACTGAAGTAGGAACCTTTTATCAACCCACTCAAATGATCATAACTGCTTAGTTGATATCCTTTAAGTTTTACTAAAACATTATAACCAGCAAAGGTCTGATAAGAATATTCTGTGAAACATTCCAAGACTATCAAGAATGACTTCAGCCAGTCATAAAAACAGACCCAGGAAGAGCAAGGCACGCAGAACCAGTAGTAAAGCTCCTCCCATTGCTTCACAGAAGGCACACACATACAAGTCACTGATTGAAAAAGAGAGGACATCTCAAAACTTGCAAGACACCATTCATCACCTGCTGTTTTCAAATTCAGGAATGAGGCTTTCAGAACCAATAATGGACATGGAAATGGCAAATTATAGCGAAGCCTTAGATCCAATGTACACCTCTTTGGAGTTTGAAGCAGTGCAGATGCTGTACAATGGCAATGGTGAGTTAGATTACAAAAGAAGAAAAAGAAAAGAAACAGTAATTATTTAAAAAGAAAAGAAATTGATACTTTTAGAAGGTGGTGGTAAACTACTCATTAAGGCGTGGGAGGGCCTATGCATGTACAGCGTGCACCAAATCGTCACTACTGCCCGGCTAGTGTAATTCTGAATTTGGTACATGCTGAATCCCTTGGTAGAAAATCATTTTCTTTTTTTCTACTGCAGACCGTTTACCCGGCAGTAAACAGCAGTTGGTGCATGCTGCATGCTTCCCGTGGGTAGCACGTGAGATCTTACTGCCAGGTCAATGGATAACGGTAAGGTCTCAGGCTGAAAATGGACCTGCTGGTTTCAGTTGTAGCGCACATCCATTTTCTGGCCCCATTTTCTGACACGGTAAAAAATGGCCCAGCGTGCGCCCAAAAGACGCGCTCGCACACCAAAGGCCATTTTTTTTACTGCAGCTTAGTAATAGAACCACTGAGTTATTTTTCTGCTTTTATATCTTTTTATTAAGTGTAAGCAGAAAGATGATAACTCTCCTAAATGGATTATTTGGAATATTAATTACTTAATAGATAGACTATCAAAAAAGTTATCACAGAGAAATAAAAATAGAGCAAATAGTTCATCTAATGATGGAATAATGTTCTGGAAGTCAGCAGTTAAATTATTACTGACAATTTGAACAATAAAGAGCATAAAATTTAAAAAAAAAATCATAATTGGTAAAAATTATTCCTTGAGGTTGTTAGACTTTAGTGATCATTCTCAGCAAGGTCCTGTGTCTTTTAATGTCTGTTTACTCTATACGAATCAATATCTTGTTTAAATATAATTTAATCCAGTCTTTCCATAGATCAACAATGCGTAAACAGGAAAGAACTATTTGATGAGTTAGTTTCATTCCAAGGTAATGGTTAGCCAAGTGAAGCTGCAGGTTATTTAGCTGCAGTAACACTTTAACGAGTTGTTTGAGTTGTAATGCTGTGTGAACTTCAGTTCATTACTGCAGCATTTCTCAAAAGCCCAGAATGCTTTTGAAATCCCTGCACTTAATATCATTAAGGGCCCTGTTTACTAAGCCACGCTATAGGCACACTAGCATTTTTAATGCACTAAAAATTAGCACGCGTTAATACTATATACACCCATATATTCCTATGGGTGTCTCTATTATTAGTGCATGCTAATTTATAGCACACCTTAGTAAACAGGACCCTTAATGTTTTAGATTTAGAAAATTAATATAATTTGGTCTAATTAATGCAGTATGAAACACATGAGTTGAGGAAAACATGTATAATTAAAGTGTACAATTTTTAACATACCTTTGCATTCACACGAACACTACTTTATGTTTTGAGGGTTTTGTTTAGTAAAATGACAAATATGTTTCCTGAGCACAATCATACCCCTTCTATTATTTGTCCAAGCCCCACTGGCCCCAATTACTCAAATATGAAGTACCTGTATCCCAATTCACCACTCACGGTGCTGTAGTCCAAGTTGCAATAGTTCATAGTTAATTGTAACTTGCTAAACCTCTCTAGCTGATAAAACAGTACAGAGCAGTGTACAGAACTAATAACAAAATAAATTAAAAAAAGAACTCCACATTTTTAACAGGAAAGTTCAGCAATTACACTATAGAAGATAGAGCAATATAAAGAGAGGAGAGGGAGGCGAGGGATAAAGTCCTCCTGCTGGGTAATTTGAAGAACAGCCGATCAATCTGATCCCTCAAAAGCAATAATCAAGTCTTTTTAAAGGAAGATTCTGAGCGAAGGGAGAGGGGAAATTTGTTCCACACGTAGGGGGCAAGGAAGAAAAATGCACTTTGTCTAGCAGATTCATAGTGGGCCATTTTAGGGCTGAGAAGAACCAGGCAGTGGTCATTTAAAGAACAGAGTAGATGAGAAGGAGAATTGTAAGGGTGGAGAGATAATCAGGAAATCCAAGTCAGAAAGCATGAAATGTTAGAACTGCTATTTTATAAGTAATGTGCTGCTTGATAGGTAACCAGTGGTGCTGTTTTAGCAGAGGGGTTGTGTGATCTGTGCGGCGGGCATGACATAATAGTCTGATTGTGGTATTTTGCAGTGTTTGTAGCTTTTTCAACGATGACTGTGGTAGACCTATGTATACAATGTTAGAGTAGTCCAATCGGGAACTGAAAAAAAGAGAGTGATATCACATGAAAGGCATTGTGATTAAAATAGTGATGAACAGCTCTAAGCTGTTGAAAAAGAAAGAAAGATAATTTGGATAGATGTGCAATTTGAGGTTTGAAAGAGAGGGCAGAGTCCTAGATAATGCCCAGTATTTAAAGCTAGTGACTGGAGTGATTTGTGTTCCGAATAGGGTAAGAGGCATTGGTGGAGTTGTAGCAGCCCCACACCTATTAATGATTTGCTGAATATATTTATATTATTATCTACTTTGCTTCATTTACTGTTCTATATTTTTTACAGGAAATAATCTCGAGTTCTTTTGGACTCATTTTAGAGGGTAATTTTAAAACACTTTTCTATGGGTAAAGAAGTGCTTCCCTATACAAATGGTCTGGTATAGAAGATGCATGGATAAATATGTGCTCCTAAACTCTAGATACATTTATTATTAATTTCTTTCCATAGAGGTTTCTTAGAGGGTGTTGTCTGGGCAGAATTTTAATTTATGCTCATACTTGTATGCAGATAATTTTGCCAAGCAGTTTCTAAAGAAAACGTGTGAATGACATGTGGAAGGACCTAGCGAAGCTAGAGGAATGGACCGATATCCGGCAACTAAGGTTTAATCCCAAAAAATGCAGGGTCATGCACTTGGGTCGCAAAAATCCAAGGAAACAGTACAGTATAGAGGGTGAAGTGCTTCAGTGTATGAAGGAAGAGCGGGACTTGAGGGTGATTGTGTCTGATGACCTTAAAGCTTCCAAACAGGTAGAAAAAGCAACGGTCAAAGCCAGAAGGATGCTTGGATGCATAAAGAGAGGCATGACCAGCAGGAAAAAGGAGGTGATAGTGCTGTTGTATAAGTCTCTAGTGAGGCCCCATTTTGAGTACTGCATGCAGTTCTGAAGACCGCACCTACAGAAAGATATAAACAGGATGGAGTTAGTCCAGAGGGCGGCTATGAAATTAGTAAGCGATCTTGATTGCAAAAATTATAGGGACAGGCTTATGAACCTCAACATATATACGCTGGAAGAAAGGAGGGAGAGAGGATACATGATAGAAACGTTTAAATATCTCAAGGGCATTTATGTACAGAAAAAGATCCTTTTTCAAATGAAGGAGAGCTCTGGAATGAGGGGGCATACAACAAAGTTACGAGGGAATAGGCTTAGGAGTAACCTAAGGAAGCATTATTTCACAGAAAGGATGGTGGAGGCGTGGAATGGCCTCCCGGTGGAGGTGGTGGAGTCGAGGACTGTTCCAGAATTTAAAAAGGCATGGGATAAGCATGTGGGATCGCTTAGGAGCAGGAAGAATTAGGGGTTACAGAGGATGGGCAGACAGGATGGGTCATATGGTCTTTATCTGCCGTCATGTTTCTATGTTTCTACAAGTACACCTTATGTATGTAACAGCCCACAAATTTATAAAGGATGCACATTCATTTGAAATGACAAAGCAAATGTCAACAACAGTAACCCATAACATTGTCACTGGCATGCTCATACCTCCACAATCCACAACCACACCAAAATGAGGCAACCATTAAATTAAGTAGCAAAACGAGTCACATCTTTATTAATTATAAATAACAACACATTTTAATATTATCAACCCTCAATTCCCCGGTAATAATGACATAGCAACTCCATAAGACATAACAACTTTGTAGTTAGATGTTAACAAATTAACCATAAACATTTAAAAGGAATGATATTCAAATTCAATTGCAGGGTCTGAGGTAATGCCAGAAACAGCATCTGACCCTCCACCTCCCCAGTCCATGACTGTGCCACACATGAACCATTCACTCACACCCTGAGATTTTTCATAAACTACCCAAAATTCAATCTACAAATTACAGTTGGTCACTCAATCATCACTGAGACAACGTCCCCCACCAACTCCAGCCACCAAAGATGAAGAGTTCCCCAGTGAACACCAACTATCTACAAAACCACACTACAATTAAAATGTCAGGAGGGCAGACTGATGGTCCCTCACATCCTGGGCTCCCTGCCACACAATGTCCCCATCAACAAAAACTCCCACTCCCTCACAGTCATTTTGTTAATGCTCACAGTCTTTGCATCAAGCACACACATATAATTTCTCACGAACTGGGAGATAATCATATATCTAACGCCGCTAACAGCAGGGGTGTATTTGACTTTCCCTGGTGGGGCCAGAGCCTGAAGTGCAGGGGCCGTTTTTCGCTCCCTCCCATAGGCTTTCATTGTCGGCGTGGGGTGGGGGGGGGGGGGTTGGCGGCAGTAGCGGGGGCCAGGGCCAAATGTACAGGGGCCAGGCACCCGTTGGCCCCATTACAGATATGCCCCTGGCTAACGGTAATATGTAAGCCACATTGAGCCTGCAAATGGGTGGGAAAATGTGGGATACAAAAGCAACAAATAAATAAATAAATAAATAAATAAATAAATAAATAAAATATGTAATATTCAATGCAAAAGACTGGATGGCACCCCTCTCACTGCTAGACTGCTGTCTGTATCTTAGTACTGTTGAGTTGTTTAATTTATTAAAACTTGTTAAGGTACTAGGGATATTAGACTAATATAAAGAGCCTTAAGATTATATGTTAGTTATTCCCAAACCTGGTCCTGGGGGCACCCCAGACAGTCAGGTTTTCAGGATACCCACAATGAATATTCATGAGAGAAATTTGCATGTACTGCCTCCACTGTAATGCAGATATAGCTCATGAATATTCATTGTGGATATACTGAAAACCTGACTGGCTGGGGTGCGTCCACAACCAGATTTACTGTTATGATATATTGTATGATTGCTTCTCAACAAGTATTTAAGCCAATTACTTTCAGATGACTATACTCTGTAATGACAAACTCACCACTTATCACTCCGACCCTAGCTGAGATAATATTTAACCATTTCTCTGACCTCATGTGCAACTTTATTCAAATCTATCACCTTACTTTCTAACTCTTTCTACTTCCTTACCTATCTATATGTTAAATCTTTGCTTTACCCTTCACTATCATTTATAATGTTCTATTACGTATTGTGTTGACATTGTAAGTAGTATACCATGCCATACTTTGTATTTTTTAAAAATATTTTTATTGCTGTAATTGTCTATTGCTCATGTTTGATCTATTCTTACTGTACACCGCCTAGAGTGAATTCCTTCAAAAAAGCGGTAAATACAGTGCAATCCGCTTAAGTGCAATGGTCTGGGACCTCAGAAATATATGCAGTTTACCGGAGCGTGCACTTAACCGTTGTGACCCAAAGAAGCTTGACATCTGATAAACATATGTACAGTACTGTTTATTATACATACAGTATACAGTCTCAGTTAACTGACATTAGGCTTACTTGAAGTAATCAGTCATAGTCCTCTGTACACTCTTGTGTCTGTGAGTTCCATAGACTACGTCTGACAGACGGTAAAAACTGTCATAGCACTGACATCCAGTGGCCTCCAGATAGGTCCGCACGGTGTTGAGACTCTCCAGTGCTCTTGCAAAAGTGACAGTAGGTTGCTGAATTTCGTCAGCATGTGCCTCGCTGCTCATTTCATCATCTGTTTCATCATCAGCCGTTGCCTGTGTGTAGGCACATATCTGGACATCAGTGCTGTCGTCAGCTGTTTGTAGATCGTAATCAACAGCTACGTAGTGATGGAACTCCTCTTCAGTAACACAGGCTGGGATGTGACTAGCTTGTTCATCTGATGCATTTGCAACAGCTGTATCTGTTTCGTCCCTCTCCACATCCCTAACAAAGCTTGCCCGCTTGTAGCAGTTCACAATGGTTGCCTGTGTAACATGATTTCAGGCTTCTTTCTGCATATGTAGGGAATCCAACAGTGATAGATTATGAGCCAGTTCAACAGAACGTTTATCCTTGCCAGACTGGTCATCCATAATGCTCATCAGACGACGTAGCACAAGAGCCCGATAATGTTGTTTGAAATTGGCTATTATGCCCTGATCCAGAGGTTGGATCAGAGAGATAGTGTTTGGTGGCAGGAAGACCACCTTGACGTTGGACAGCTTGACATCATCCCTGTGTGCAGCACATTATCTCAAGGCAGCAAAATCTGACGCTTTTGTGCCCGCATTCTAGTGTCTAACTTCTTTAGCCACTACTTCCAAATTTCCCCAGTCATCCATGAATTTGTGTTAGCCTCGTATGACACAGGAAGTCGCTTAACATTCTTGAAGCAACGGGGCTGTTTGCTCTTTCCAATGACAAGTGGTTCCAACTTCTCACTTCCATCCATATTGCAGCAAAGGAGGATCGTCAGTCGGTGCTTCAACATTTTACCTCCTATAGTTTCAGCTTGTTTGAATGCAAGTGTTCCATCAGGAATCTCTCACCAGTAGAGACCATTTTTTTTAAAAAATATTTTATTTATAAGTTTTTTGAACATAACACAAGCATTACATCTTGTTTAGGAAAAACAGAAACAGAAAAATTCAACTTCAATATATATAGTCCCCCATTTCAATTAAACTTCTTTCTTAGACCACAAAATTGAGACAAGGGGGCTGGAAATTTAAAAGGAGTTAAATCAGAATAAATTTTTTTAACAAGAATATGGCCTGGATCACCCCATCAAACACACACATTGTGAATTACTGATCTTAAACTAGCACCAGATCTATCTGTTCACTTTTTTCATATCTATAAAACTTCTCAAATGTCCAGGATCAAAAAAGTAATATTTGTTGTCCAAATATTTTAACTGACATTTACAAGGATAAGCCAGTATGAAACTGGCTCCTAAAGCCTTAACTTCATCTCTCATTGCCAGGAAAGACCGACGTCTCTCCTGGGTAATCTTCGCAACGTCAGAAAAAATCCAAAGTTTTTCGCCATAAAATGGTTTTGCAAAGTTACGAAAGTAAAGTTTTTTAATCATGTTCACATCTTGTTCGAAAACCATTGAGACAAGAAGAGTTCGCCTCTCAAATATCCCATCATTAGAATTTTCCAAAAAATTAGTCAAATCCTGAAATTGCTGATTCCCATCTGTTTTCTTTTTAGGAATAGGTATATAGAATATTTTATTAATAGGAGGTATTAAGTTTGAGGAAACAGATAGGTTTTCAGTTAGGTATTTTTGAACATCTCAGTTGCATTTATTTCCGAAGAATGGGGAAAATTAAGAATCCGTAGGTTCAAACGTCTATTATAGTTTTCAAAATTCTCCAATTTTTGATGAATTATCATTTTATCTTTAATCAATGAGTCTGTTTTTTTAGTCAAGGAAGAAATGTCCTGTTGAACCTGTGCTTTATTTAATACAAACTCCTGTTTCAATGACTCAAACGCGTTTGTTAGTAAATCCAGTTTACTCACTATTGACGTTGTCTCCTGGGCAGTTTGTGAGACCATAGATGTTAAGGACTGAATCGCGAAACTAATAGATTCCAATGTTGACGCCGGTGGAGTTATAACTTCTCCCTTGCTGTTACCTCCCGCTTCTCTGGGGGTGTCCCCGCCGACCGGAGAACCTGGAACAACGACTTCCGAGTGCTCCTGGGTCTCCGAACACGCCCAGGCTACAGCGGGGCACGGCGGAGGATTCACTTCCGGCGAGGACAACGATGTTTCCAAACCCTGTGGGCCAGATGCTCCTTCACCTGCCCATACTGCGGGTACACTTTCGCCGGTCAAGCGTGGGGTGCTTGTGGCATATCGGTCCAGCGTTGTTTGAATCTGCGTTGTACCTGGAGCTGCCGGCGGTATGCTTTTCACAATACCCTTTCTTTTAGTATGTGGCATTTTTTTTTCAATACAATCACCGTTCTAGAATACAGGTAAAACGAAAGGATTTCAAACACGCTCCGACCACCATCAAGTCTAATCCGCCATCTTGGAAACGACCCCCTCCTGCCAGTAGAGACCATTTTTGTCAGCATTGAAAATGTCACGAGGTGAAAACTAGTTCAAGATGGTAGGAAGAACTGAAACAACCCAATTTTCAGCACCAAAGTCATCAGCATCTTGTTTTTCACCATGCTGTTTCTTGAATTTTATGTTGTTCCTCTCCTTCCATCTTTCCAACCATCCAACAGTGGCTTTGAATTCAATTAGTCCAAGACTTTCACCTAGCTTATTAGCTTTCTCCATAAGCAGTGGACCACTAACAGGAAACTGTCTACTCCTGACTTGAGAAAAACACTGAAGAAGAGCATCTTCTACCTCCTCAGCTTTTCCCGCCCATTTTTGTTTCCTGTGTGGATTGGTATTGTTTTGCCAGTCTTCCAGAAGCTGGTCTTTCTGCTTCAAGATACGTGAAATTTGACTGGGATTGACACCATGTTCTTTAGCAATAGATGCTTGACTTTGTTTCTAATTTTGAAGAACTTCTATTCGTTCAGCCAGTGTTAAAGTCTTACAGTTGTGCGACGACGACGACTCCAGTGTACACTAACAACATTCTTTCGCTTATTCTGCCTGTGGCAGTTAAAGGGGCGGTAAATTTGAAATCTCATTGGTTGCCACGCACCAATCGGCTTCCATATTCCATGTGCTCGCTTATGCAGAGTCTTTCCTGCAGAGGAGCGGTCTTAAACCATGCATATAAGCAAATTTTGCACTTATCAGTGGTGCGCTAAACCAAAGTTTGTCCCCATAGAAATTGATGGTGCCAAAAATGTGACCGAAGTACGGCATGCAGTTAAACAGTGCATGCACTTAGCCGACGTGCACTATAAATCCTAATAATTAAATAAAAATTAATAAATAGAATAATTGATTATAAACAAAGACTATAAATGAACAGATGTGCCGGGGTGGGTGGGAATTGGGGGGCATGAAAATGAAGACTGAATTAGGCCCTGCTGTGCATTCTAGAGGTTAAATGTCAATGTTGAAGACTGTAATAGTTAAGTTTCAACCTCTGACAGAAAGTTGAAGTTTAAAACTATGGGAAAAATGGTTTTACACTATTAAAACTAATCAATGACATTTGCTTATTTTAAATCAAACTGATTTTATCAGTAAGCCTACGATTTCTTTTATCCCCATTTTTAAATCATCAAAGCACAGAACAAAATAATGTTTTCTTACCCAGAGAACAATGGTTCACTGCTTGAAACGAAGGGAGACATTTAACCAGACTGGATTCACGCCATTCTCATACCTACCTGGTACTTTCTCTGCTGGACAATAGCAATGGATTTCTTAACTTCCATTTCTTTGGTCTGCTCACTTTTTCCTGCTGGCCTGGCCCTTGTTGACTGCTTGTCTACTTGCTTCCTGAGACTATAGTTTATAAAATACTAAATCCATAAAATACTCCCAAACATAGGAAAAATTGTTTGTAGCTTGTAAACAATAACCTATGATCGGGCAACCTGGGGTAAATTTTGGATTTGTGTGCGCAAACCCACACTAAAAAAATATTTTATTTTTTAGCACAGAGGGGGCATGTCTGGGGGCAGAGAATGGTGTTTCTGTGCTAATCAGTGCAGAATTAACACTTGAGCCCTTACCACCTACAAATAGGTGGTGGTAAGTTCTCACACGCTAATATTTTTAATGGCCATACACTAACAGCAAAATTAGTACATGGCCATTAATTAAAAAAAAAAGTACTAAGGACAACTTTTGTGCTGCAGCTTAGTAGAAGGACCCCTTAATGATTTCTGTTATATAAAGCTATACAAATTTTTAAACTACATCATAGTATAATTTCACTATTATATGTCTCTTCTTGTTTTTGCTAGATAAGCTTTAAAATATATATATTGAAAATTATTGCCAGGTGCATCATATGTTCCTGCAAATGATGGCAAGTTTAAGGTGCAGTTTTATAAACATTGATTGTTACATCAAAATGCATATAGAGATACTATCAGGCTTATTTCAAAAGAGAAGGGCGCCCATCTTTCGACACAAATCGGGAGATGGGCGTCCTTCTCTCAGGGTCGCCAAATCGGCATAATCGAAAGCCGATTTTGGGCGTCCCCAACCGCTTCCCGTTGCGGTGACGACCAAAGTTCCCAGGGGCGTGTCAGAGGCGTAGCAAAGGCGGGGCTGAGGCATGCCCTAACAGATGGGCGTCCTTGAGCGATAATGGAAAAAAGAAGGGCATCCCTGATGAGCACTTGGGCGACTTTACTTGGTCCATTTTTTCTTACTATCAAGCCTCAAAAAGGTGCCCAAACTGACCAGATGACCACCGGAGGGAATCGGGGATGACCTCCCCTGCCTCACCTAGTGGTCACTAACCCCCTCCCACCCTCAATAAAACAACTTTAAAAACTTTTTTGCCAGCCTGAAATGTCATACTCAGGTCCCACCGCAGCAGTATGCAGGTCCCTGGGAGGGGAGGTGTGTGTGTGTCAGCGGAGGCATAGTGAAGGCGTGGATGTCCTTCTTTCAACATTTTGGACATCCTGAACTGCCCCCCCACAGAGACAGCCAAATGTCAAGGGAGAGGAGTGGCTTAGTGGTTAGAGCACTGGTCTTGTGATCTAGAGGTGGCCAGTTCAAATCCACTGCTAATACCTGTGATCCAAAATCCAAATAAATAAACAAAGGGGGTGGCAGAGGCATAGCAAAGTATGGACATCCTTCTCACAGAAACATCCACATTTTGGATGTCCTCAACTGCCCATCACAGGGATGGAGGCATAGCAAAGGATGTCCTTCACCCATACTCTAAAAAAAAACCAATTCCTGACAAGCCTTGAACATTTTCATCTGGACTTGTGCTTTTCTAAGGTTGTAGACGACTATATACATGCAGCTTGTCTGCATGTATATGAAGCCAGCTTTGCATGCACAGAGCAGCCACGCATAACACTTGGCTGCTCTGCCATGGCTTCCCCTCCTTAGGAAGGAAATCGTGTGAAAATGAGCTAACAGCGAACATCTCATTTGCATGCGATTTCTTTCATGCATGTCCGCTTCTTTCGAATCGCTAAGGCAGGGTAGGCAACTCCGGTCCTCGAGAGCCGCAGGCAGGTCAGGTTTTCAGGATATCCACAATGAATATGCAGGAGATAGATTTGCAAGCACTGCCTCCATGGTATGCAAATCTATATCCTGCATATTCATTGTGGATATCCTGAAAACCTGACCTGCCTGCGGCTCTCGGGACCGGAGTTGCCTACCCCTGCGCTAAGGGATCGGTAAGGGAAGGGCTTTTTCCATTCAGTTAGTGCACTGGCTGAAGGTAAGGGAGCTATGTACCTGGTAGCAATTTATGAAGTCCACTGCAGTACCCCTTAGGGTTGTTCGGTTGTGTCCTGGCATGTGAGGGGACCAGTGCAGTATAAATGCTGGCTCCTCCCACTACCAAATGGCGTGGATTTAGTCATTTCTGAGATGGGTGTCCTCACTTTCCATTATCGCAGATAATCAGAAATGACCAAGTCCTGGGGATGACCATCTCTAAGACCGACCTAAATTTGCTGATTTGGGCGTCCCCAACCGTATTATCGAATGAGAGATGGATGCCCATCTTGTTTCGACAATACGGGTTTCCCTGCTCCTTACTGGAGCCGTCCTGCGAGGATGTTCCCAGGAAAACGTGGGCGTCCCTTTCGGTTATTGCCCCTCATAGGGCCGTTTACTAAGCCATGCTATAGGCACACTAGCATTTTTAGGCATTTACGTTAGAGACACCTATAGGAATATATGAGTGTCTCTTGTGTTTAGCGCGTGCTAAAAAACCTAATGCACCTTAGTAAATCGGGCCCTGTATGTGTTTATACAACTTATGGGGGGGGTTCATCAAGTGGTGTTTGGGCCATAACACAAGTTATTTGGCTCTTAATGAGTGTTATTTGGCCCTAACACTGCCTTGACTTAAAATACTGCCAAATAGCATGGCAAAATTGATTAGGGAGTAATGCAATGCAAAATATGCAAATGCATATTTTGAATCTCATTAGTACTACAAATACCCTAATGCAACTTACACATTAAAATAATTTCAAATACCCTAACATGATTTGCACATGAAATAGCCCAGTTTTTTGATGGGTTATTTTACCATCCAGGAGCATTGGGCCACAAAATCACAGCCCAATGCTCCCGGGCTGAGTCCCCCTTCCCTCCGATCAAGCCCCCTGCCCCATACCCACAGGGTCTACCTTTCACAGCATTGTGGTCCAGTGGGAGGGGGTAGGAGTCCAGAGGTCTTCCAGGGGTCATCTGCGGGTATAGGGGTCCAAGGTGTTTTCAGGCAGGACTAATGCCCAATCA
>NW_021963923.1:0-45854 GCF_901765095.1 Microcaecilia unicolor
AGAGGGAGGGCATTCCAAAGAGTTGGGTACAAGAACACCAGAGCAAGTGTTTCGTAGACAGTCAAGCCATATGTGGTGAAAGGAAGGGACAAATGAGCCACCAAATTCTGGACAGAGTGAAGAGCTTCTAGTATAGATAAAAGGCAGACCCAACAACAAAGAATTATAATAATCCAGCCGTGAAGAACAATTGAAAATCTACAGTTGCCAAAATACTTTTTCAACTGCCAACATAAATGGAGATGATAGTAAGAACTAGAAATCGAAGCTTTCGCAAAAGGCTTCGTAGTAAAGGCTAAAATAAATCTGTTTTGTTTTACATTCTTTTTTCTAATATTGTGGCAATCTTTCCGCCTTTTTGACAGCGGATTAACTGTCTAAACTAAATGATAATGCCAGTATGGTCACTGCACTGTGGATCTCAGTGCTGAATATGTGCTGAGCATTGGTATCGGCACTTAACTTAGCATGATGACTGTACCAGTTGAATATTGGCCGGATAAGGCCTTTTATCCATTTGCCAGCAGGTGATGAATGCGTAACGCAGACTCAGGAGTAAAGTCAGGAAGTATTTTTTTCACAGAGAGGGTGGTAGATATGTGGAATGCCCTCCCGCAGGAGGTGGTGGAGATGAAAACGGTAATGAAGTTCAAACATTCGTGGGATAAACACAAAGGAATCCTGTTTAGAAGGAATGGATCTATGGAATCTTAGCAGAGATTGGGTAGCAACGCCGGTAACTGGGAAACAAAATGGGAGCTGGGCAGACTTCTACGGTCTACGCCCTGATCGTGACTGAATAGATAGGGATGGGCTGGAGTGTAAATTTTAAGGGGCTTTGATGTTAGCTTCAGAACTTAGTACAAGAACAGTAGTGGGGAGACTTCTATGGTCTGAGCCCTGAGAATGGCAAGGACAAATCAAACTCTGGTATAACGAATCACATACCATATAAAATGAGTTTATCTTGTTGGGCATACTGGATGGACCGTACAGGTCTTTATCTGCCGTCATTTACTATGTTACTTACTAAGTCGGGGTTATGGTGGCCGTCAGCAGCGGTAAAAGGCGTGCAGGCTCGGCCCTTCTCTCTCTGTCAGCTCTGGTCCCGCCCTCATTTCCTGTTTCTGCAAGGGCGGGACCAGAGCTGACAGAGAGAGAAGGGCCGAGCCTGCACGCCTTTTACCGCAGCTGCCGGCCGCTGTAAACCCGACTTGGTAAGTGAAGATGACTTTTAAAATTTGGAGGAAGGGAGGGAGGGACGACGACGACGACACTCTCATGCGTGTGACGTCGCGTTCCGTGGCCTGGCAACTCTGCAGCGTTCCCTTCCAGTGATTGGTCACTGCTGTTTGTGACGAACCCGGAAGTACATGACATCAATTCAGGAGATGGATACAGCAGGAGCACGAATGCTTCAAGGCTTCACTTTCACAGAGTCAGCTTCAGAACGTTGGAGGTGCTTTTTATTATATAGGATAAACTAACGTCTGTCTAACTCTGATCAATGCTTCTTTAATCCTGTGTGTGGGAGAAGAGATCTGGATGAATGACATCTGTGAAAGAACTCATGCTGTTATCTGAATTCATACTCTAACAGGAACTTACTGTTTGGAGGTCCTGTTGCCTGGTATGGTGGGTAGGGTGTTGGAACAGCAGGGCGAGAAAAGACTGGAGGTTCTTCCCCAAACACCACAATCATGATTTGAATCAACCCCAACAACTCTGACTGAGGCTAAAAGACAAAATAAATCAAGAAGGGTTACTTCTCTGTAACAAAACGGGCTTACATAAATACGATCTTTCCAAATGTTTAGGACAAATCTTTTTTTGAACATTGCCTTTTCACTAACAAGCCACAAGCCAGATTTATGTGTTTGGTTGAGGGACTTTGTTTTGCAGTACAGTGACTGTTTGAAAACTATTTCTTTTTAAAGTTGCACTGTTGTGTTTATGTAAATACTGAGGAGCTGGACTGGATGCCAACAGAAATATGTCTAGTCTCAGCTCAGTTTTCAGTTATCTCCACCTGCTGGTGGATGGACACAACTATCCCACAGGTGATGGAATAGTGAGAACATATGTAATGGAAAGACCAACTGAAATGTACAATGTTGGCGGAAATGTGGTATGCTGGGAGATGGACATGTCCTAAGATACAAATTTTTGGCAATCCCAGCTAGACCTTTTTTTTTGCATTTTTAAGGTATAGTAACATAACATAGTAACATAGTAGATGACGGCAGAAAAAGACCTGCACGGTCCATCCAGTCTGCCCAACAAGATAAACTCACATGTGCTACTTTTTGTGTATACCTTACCTTGATTTGTACCTGTCCTTCTCCGGGCACAGACCGTATAAGTCTGTCCAGCACTATCCCCGCCTCCCAACCACCAGCCCCGCCTCACACCACCGGTTCTGGCACAGACCGTATAAGTCTGCCCAGCACCATCTCCGTCTCCCGCCACCGGCTTTGCCACCCAATCTCGTCTAAGCTCCTTAGGATCCATTCCTTCTGAGCAGGATTCCTTTATGTTTATCCCACGCATGTTTGATTTCCGTTACCGTTTTCGTTTCCACCACCTCCAAGCATCCACTACTCTCTCCGTGAAAAAATACTTCCTGACATTTTTCTTGAGTCTGCCCCCCTTCAATCTCATTTCATGTCCTCTCGTTCTACTGCCTTCGCATCTCCGGAAAAGGTTTGTTTGCAGATTAATACCTTTCAAATATTTGAACGTCTGTATCATATCACCCCTGTTTCTCCTTTCCTCCAGAGTATACATGTTCAGGTCCGCAAGTCTCTCCTCATACGTCTTGTAACGCAAATCCCATACCATTCTCGTAGCTTTTCTTTGCACCGCTTCAATTCTTTTTACATCCTTAACAAGATATGGCCTCCAGAACTGAACACAATACTCCAGGTGGGGCCTCACCAACGACTTATACAGGGGCATCAACACCCCCTTTCTTCTGCTGGTCACACCTCTCTCTATACAGCCTAACAACCTTCTAACTACGGCCACCGCCTTGTCACACTGTTTCGTCGCCTTCAAATCCTCAGATACTATCACCCCAAGATCCCTCTCCCCATCTGTACCTATCAGACTCTCCCCGCCTAACACATACGTCTCCCGTGGATTTCTACTCCCTAAGTGCATCACTTTGCATTTCTTCGCATTGAATTTTAATTGCCAAACCGTAGACCATTCTTCTAGCTTCCGTAGGTCCTTTTTCATGTTTTCCACTCCCTCCGGGGTGTCCACTCTGTTACAGATCTTAGTATCATCCGCAAATAGGCAAACTTTACCTTTTAACTCTTTGGCAATGTCACTCACAAATATATTGAATAGAATCGGCCCCAGCACCGATCCGCAGACGGAACCTTCCAATCTACATCCTGCAGATTGAAATCTCTCAACAACAGCACCTCTCTTTTCTTCCCCAACTTTTGAATACCAGCGATCAGATCTTTATCTAGGTCCTCCAATTGTGTCGGGGGGGTCTGTAGACAACACCCACATGGACAGAGGTTCTATCCTCTCTTTTTAAGGTGATCCATATCGCTTCTTCCTTTCCCCAGTTCCCTGTCATTTCAGTCGCTGTGATATCATTTCTCACATACAGAGCTACTCTTCCACCTTTACGCCCCTCTCTATCCTTCCTAAAAAGATTATAGCCTGGTATGTTTGCATCCCATTCATGGGAACCATTGAGCCATGTCTCTGTGATTGCAACTATGTCCAAGTCTGCCTCCAAGATTAGGGCACGAAGGTCATGAACTTTATTGCTTAGACTGCGAGCATTTGTGGTCATCGCTTTCCATCTACATTTCCTAGAATGTATTTCGGTTTTAGTGATTTGGGGGTGTCTTTTCTTTTTGGGTACCTTCATATCTTTTTGTTCCACCTTCTTTGCTTTTTCTTTCGCCTCAGTTTTATTTTCAGGAGCATCACAGTGCTGTAGTGGAGCAAAAGAATTCTGTAGGGGCAAAACTTGTGAGGGCGGATGCTTCTGTGTCACATAACGAATCCTGCCTGAGCCTACTGTGAACCATCTATTCTTAGGTGGTATTATCCTTTGAGGCAGTGGTGAGAATTTGGTATGATTCTGTGCAGTATGATTTTGTGCAGTCCTAGAAGTTGCTTTAAGTGCATTCAATTCCTGCTTTACTTTGCTGAGCTCCTGTTTTAAACTAGCAAGCTGAAGACAGATAGGACAAGCTTTAAGTCTCCAGAAGCTTGGTCTTGAAACTAAAGCACCACAATTATTACAGAGAATAAAAGTCATCTTGATTTGTTGAAATGGGTATGAACAGGTGTACTATGATGGGGTTGTAATTAGGGTGGGGTTAATTTATGATACGTAGTATATTTGGTAAAGCTATATAGGAAGTGTCAGTCATGGGGTGGGTGGGCTTAAGCTTAAGACCTATGGAATGTGTTTGCTGTAACCTATCTCTAGAACAGCACTGAAATGCCCAGAGCCACAAGTGTAAGGTAGGGGGAATCAGAAAATAGTCTTATCTGAGAGCACCCAAATCCGTCCAGCTTCTGTGCAGAGACAAAAAAGCACGTGGAAAGAGAAGCTCCACCTGTGCTATGCAATTACCTTACAACAAAAGCAGATGGGGGAGGGGAGGAGCTCCACACAGTATGGAAGCAGAAGGGAAAAAAAACACAAGAGAAACTACTACCGATTTTAAAGCACTTGTTAAATCCAGTTCTCAGATTATCAACTATCAAATACAAATAGCCAATAAGCAGTTTTAAAATCAGTTACATAGAATACAGATATCAATTAGAAATAGGCACTAAGCAGTTAGTTAGGAAACACAGATTATGAGATCACAAGTTTAGCTGAGCAGTTAAAAATAGGGTTTTTTTTCCCCTGGTACAATAGAAATACAGTGACAGACTAGGATTGGTGGGGAGAGAGTTGTCCAGAGCCACAAGTGTAAGGTAGGGGGGATCAGAAAATAGTCTTATCTGAGAGCACCCAAATCCGTCCAGCTTCTATGCAGAGACAAAAAAGCACGTGGCGAGAGAAGCTCCACCTGTGCTATGCAATTACCTTACAACAAAAGCAGATGGGGAAGGGGAGGAGCTCCACACAGTATCTTATCCACAGCAAGTGATAAACATAAATACATAAGTATTGGCACACTGGGACAGGCCAAAGGTTCAAGCCCAGCATCCTGTTTCCAACAGTGGCCAATCCAGGTCACAAATACCTGGCAAGATCCCAGAAAAGCTCGATACATTTCATGATGCTTATCCCAAGAATAAGCAGTGGATTTTCCCAAGTCAATTTAATAATGGTTTATGGACTTTTCCTTTAGAAAGCCTTCCAGGCCCTTTTTAAACCCTGCTACGCTAACCGCCTTTACCACATTCTCTGGCAACGAATTCCAGAGTTGAATTACACTTGAGTGAAGAAACATTTTCTCCGATTCGTATTAAATGTACGACTTTGTAGCTTCATCACATGCCCCCTAGTCCTAGTATTTTTGGAAAGAGTAAATAAATTATTCACGTCTACCTGCTCCACTCCACTCATTATTTTATAGACCTCTATCATATCTCCTCCTCAGCCGTCTCTTCTCTAAGCTGAAAAGCCCTAGGCGCTTCAGCCTTTCCTCATAGGGAAGTCATCCCATCCCCTTTATTATTTGTTGCCTTTCTCTGTACCTTTTCTAATTCCACTATCTCTCTTTTGAGATGCAGTGACCAGAATTGAACACAATAGTCGAGGTGCGGTCGCACCATTGGCCAATACAAAGGCATTATAACGTCCTCACTTTTGTTTTCCACTCCTTTCTTAATAATACCTAACATTCTACTTGCTTTCTTAGCCACCGCAGCACACTAAGCAGAGCATTTCAACATACTGACACTGAGATCCCTTTCTTGGTCGGTGGACTCCTAACTAAGCTGTGCAAAATTTTAGTTCAAAAGACTAAAAATTGGAGGTTCTAGGGGACCTCAAGTAAAGGGTTGCAAAATGTCGCCTGACCAAAAATGACATTTTGGGCCAACTTCCAGAAGCTGTAAAACTGGAAGTTTTAGTAGTACAAGGGGGATATTTGGAGAACCTGCACTACTTTCAGGGCTTAATGAACTGGCAAAACCCCATGTTCCTAGTCCTCTTACTTTTTGAATGGTTTAGGCTCAAACTTTGCCAAAAAAACGGCAAAAATCAATTTACAGCGATGTTGAGGCTGCTGTAGTTTCTAAACTAGTTGGCCTTTCAGGTTGATTTTTGGTAGGTGTACTAAATGCATGGCTGTAATGAGGCATTCCAATTTGCAGCACTTTCCTTCAAGTGGTTGAAAAATTATAAGCGTTCAAAGTTGGTATAAAAAGCATTTTTGCCCATTTTGGGCTATCTTTGATGCCCTTGATCTCCAGTGGGACAGCTACAATATTCTTTCTTTTAGCACCATTATAAAGAGCAGATTTCCGTCTATCAGAATATGTAGTTTTCAATTTGGAGTCTCTCCATATAAGGATTGCAAAAAAAGTGTTTTTTGGCCAGTATTGTTGAATGATAGATGAAACGGATATACGGCCCATCGATGTTTCTAATTGCTGTATAAGTCACTCAGTTGCTTTAAGCATGCGTTGGTCCATGGTGGCTACGCCACTACCAATTCAATAGGAAGTGGCAACCTCATCGCCAAGAGGTCACGCCCAATAGCCAGGCAAGTCCAGCCACTTGGCACAGGTTCCCAAGCCTGAAGGTGGGCATCTTACTTGGGGTTCCCAAGCCTCATTTGGTTGTCTTTGCCTAGTTTCTCAAGCCTAATGGGGGTGTCTTAATGGTTCCCAAGTAAAACCTCAGTGCTGAAGTGACAAGAATTTTTCACTGATAAGTTTCACTGCTGTTTCTGGAAATGTATACTGTCGTCCAAGTGCTGTAGTTGCTGGTACTGGAAGAACTGCTAGAATATGCTGTTCAGAAATCCAACAAGAATCTCTTCTGCTAGGCCAATGAAATGATCGTGCAGGTCCGCATGGATGAATAAAGTTGACCAAGGCATCATGTTCTTCAAATGATGTGTCACAGACATTGCCAATCCACCATTTGTTGTCATAAACACAGGCAACATACTGCCCAGGCTGAAGTTGAGACACATTTATGCCAGGTACACTCACTGGGTCATCTGACTGACAAAGTTTGACAACAAATGAGGAGGAATCATTTGACACTCTACTGACTGAAATTTGGTTCAAGTCAATGGGAATAAACTGGCGATTTTCACGAGTTCCAGCAACTGTGGTAAAATTATGTATAATCATACCTGATAATTTTCTTTCCATTAATCATAGCTGATCAATCCATAGACTGGTGGGTTGTGTCCATCTACCAGCAGGTGGAGATAGAGAGCAAACTTTTGCCTCCCTATATGTGGTCATGTGCTGCCGGAAACTCCTCAGTATGTCGATATCAAAGCTCCATCCGCAGGACTCAGCACTTAGAGAATTACACCCACGAAGGGACACTCTGCCCAGCTCACCACCGCCGAAACGGGGGAGGGGAATTAACCCAGCTCATCCCCACACAAGTGGGGGAGGGGAATCCGTCCAGCTCATCCCCGCGGAGCGGGGGAGGGACACCACACCCGCCGATGCGGGGGGATCTGGCTTATCCTGCAACCGCAACCGCGGGAGGAGCTGACTGACCCTAACACCTCCGAAGCGGGAGGGGTACAAAGCTGCCCTACAGCCGCACGAAGCGGGAGGGAGTGCCGGCAGAATTTATGTCTCAATCCAGCCCCGTAAAACGGAGGGGAGAGGAATGCAGCAGCTCACTGTAACACAAACTCGTCTCAACTCTTGAAGAATCCAAGTGAAAGAAGAACTTGAACACGAAGTCCTCCTGAAGTAACTGAAGGCTAAACTTGAACCTAAAATTCAACCAGAATATAAACAGTACAGATATCTGGGAGGGGCTATGGATTGATCAGCTATGATTAATGGAAAGAAAATTATCAGGTATGATTATACATAATTTTACCTTCCATATCATCAAGCTGATCAATCCATAGACTGGTGGGATGTACCGAAGCAGTACTCACCCAGGGCGGGACATAGAAATCCCTGACCTCAACACTGAAGCTCCAAACCGGGCCTCCGCCCGTGCAGCCACAGTCAAACGGTAATGCTTGGAGAATGTATGAGCCGAAGCCCACGTTGCCGCCTTGCATATCTCTTCCAAGGAGACGGATCCGGCCTCTGCCATCGAGGCCGCCTGAGCTCTCGTGGAGTGAGCCTTCAGCTGGATAGGCGGCACCTTCCCCGCGGCCACATAAGCCGCTGCAATGGCTTCCTTGACCCATCTTGCCACTGTAGGCTTAGCAGCCTGCAGACCCTTACGAGGACCTGCAAACAGGACAAACAGATGATCCGATTTCCGGAAATCATTGGTCACTTCCAAGTATCTGATGATGACTCGTCTCACATCCAGATATTCAAGAGCGGAGTACTCCTCTGGGTAGTCCTCCCTACGAAAGGAAGGGAGACAGAGCTGCTGATTCACATGGAAGCGAGAACCAATCTCGGGCAGGAAGGAAGGCACTGTGCGAATAGTCACTCCTGCCTCAGTGAACTGCAGAAAAGGCTCTCGACATGAGAGCGCCTGGAGCTCGGAAACTCTTCTGGCTGAAGTGATAGCCACCAAAAAGACTGCTTTCAACGTCAGGTCTTTCAGAGATGCCCTCGACAAGGGTTCCAAAGGCGGCTTCTGCAATGCTCTTAGCACCAGGTTGAGATTCCACGCAGGCACCACTGAGTGCAGAGGAGGGCGCAGGTGATTAACTCCCTTGAGAAAGCGCACCACATCTGGCTGCGAAGCCAGGGAAGCACCCTTCAGGCGGCCCCTGAAGTAAGCCAGAGCCGCTACCTGGACTTTAAGGGAACTGAGCGACAGGCCTTTCTCCAGACCTTCTTGCAGGAACGCCAACACTGAAGAAATTGGAGCAGTGAAGGGAGAAAGTGAGCCTGCTTCACACCACGCTGCAAAGGTACGCCAAACCCTGGCGTAAGCAGTAGAAGTAGAGCGCTTCCTCGCTCTCAGCATAGTGGCGATGACCTTGTCTGAGAAGCCCTTCTTCCTCAGACGCTGCCGCTCAATAGCCAGGCCGTAAGACCAAAGGGAGAGGGATCCTCCATCACCACGGGACCCTGATGTAACAGGCCCTGCTCCACTGACAGCCGCAGAGGATCGTCGACTGAGAGCCTGATCAAGTCCGCATACCAGGGACGTCTGGGCCAATCCGGACCCACCAGGATTACCCTGCCGGGATGCTTTGCCACCCGGTCTAGCACCCTGCCCAACATGGGCCAGGGCGGGAACACATAGAGGAGCTCTTGTGTCGGCCACTGTTGGAGAAGAGCATCTACTCCCAGGGATCGAGGGTCCCGTCCTCTGCTGAAAAAGCGCGGCACTTGGCAATTGGCCGATGACGCCATCAGATCTAGGCTCGGCTGGCCCCAGCGCTTCGTGATGTCCAAGAACGCCTGAGCAGATAGTTGCCACTCTCCGGGCTCCAAGGTATGGCGACTGAGAAAGTCTGCCTTGACATTCATGACTCCGGCAATGTGGGCCGCTGAAAGCTGCTCCAGGTTCGCTTCCGCCCACTGGCAAAGACTCATAGCCTCCTTGGCTAGAGGGGCGCTCTTGGTACCTCCCTGGCGGTTGATATAGGCCACAGCCGTGGCATTGTCCGACAGGACCCGTACAGGCTTCAACACCAGTACCGGGATGAACTCCAATAACACCAACCGAATGGCTCTGAGTTCCAGGAGGTTGATAGACCACTTGCCTCTGCAGGAGACTAGAGCCCCTGCGCTGTCCTTCCCAAGCAGTGGGCTCCCCAGCCCATCAAAGAGGCGTCTGTCGTGACGACAATCCACTCCGGGGTCACCAGAGGCATCCCTGCAGACAACTTGTCTGTCTGCGTCCACCAGCTCAGCGCCTTGCGCACTGCTGGGTCCACGGGAAGGCGCACAGCATAATCCTCCGACATCGGAGTCCAGCGCAGCAGCAGAGAAAGCTGTAGTGGTCTCATATGAGCCCTGGCCCAGGGCACTACTTCCATCGTGGCCGTCATAGAGCCCAACAGCTGCACGTAGTCCCAAGCCCGAATAGGAGAGGCTACTAGGAACTAGTCCACCTGAGCCTGAAGCTTGACAATCCGATTGTCTGGCAGGAACACTCTGCCCACTTGGGTGTCGAATCGAACTCCCAGATACTCCAGGGACTGAGTCGGGCGCAGCTGGCTCTTCTTCCAGTTGATGATCCATCCCAGGGAGCTCAAAAGAGCAACTACCCGGTCCATAGCTTTGCCGCACTCTGCATAAGAGGGGGCTCGGATCAACCAGTCGTCCAGATAAGGATGGACTTGTACTCCTTCCTTTAGCAGGAAGGCCGCTATGACCCCCATTACTTTGGAAAAGGTCCGCGGAGCAGTAGCCAACCCGAAAGGGAGGGCTCTGAACTGGAAGTGTCGTCTCAGGACTGTAAAACGCAGAAAGCGTTGGAGAGGAGGCCAGATGGGAATATGCAGGTACGCTTCCTTGATGTCCAAGGAAGCCAAGAACTCTCCTGCCTTCACTGCCGCTATAACAGAGCGGAGAGTCTCCATGCGAAAGTGCCTCACTTTCCAGGCCCGATTGACCCCTTTGAGGTCGAGGATAGGCCGGACAGAACCTCCTTTCTTTGGAACCACAAAGTAAATGGAGTAACGTCCCTTGCCAATCTGATTTTTTGGCACCGGAACGACCGCACCCAGGCGGATCAGGTTGTCCAAGGTCTGCTGCACTACCACAGCTTGACCGGAGACTTGCAGGGAGAGAGTACAAACCCGTCTCTTAAGGGTTGGCAGAACTCTAGCTTGTAGCCGTCTCTGATGACTTCCAGCACCCACGCGTCTGAAGTTATAGTGGTCCACTCGCCCAGAAACGAGGACAGCCGTCCTCCAATCTGCACTGGGGCGTGGACCAAGGCCCCGTCATTGGGTACGAGACCCTGGGGGAGGACCGGAGGGAGCACCTCCGGGACGGCGGTCTCTGCGAAAGGAATGCTGCTTGGGGGAGAAATTCCTCTTGAAGGAAGAGGGGGCAGAGGAACCCGACTTGCCCGGGCAGTACCGACGGGCTTCCTGCAACCGTCCTCTGGAGGTACCGGGACGAGTACTAACCCGAGCCCTGACCTCTGGTAATTTCTTGCCCTTAGACGTGCCGAGATCGGTCACAATTTTGTCCAGCTCGACCCCAAAGAGCAGCTTGCCTTTAAAAGGCAATCTAGCCAGGCGGGAATTAGAGGCGTGGTCAGCAGACCAATGTTTCAGCCAAAGCCACCGCCGCGCAGAGACTGTCTGAGTCATGCCTTTAGCTGAGGCTCTCCAGACATCATACAGCAAGTCTGCCAAATAGGCTAAGCCCGATTCCAGGGCCGGCCAATCAGCCCTCAAGGAATGATCCGAGGGGGAAGCCCGCTGCACCATAGTCCGGCACGCCCTGGCCACATAGGAGCCGCAAACTGAGGCCTGCAAACTTAAAGCAGCTGCCTCAAAGGACGACCTTAAGGCCGCCTCCAATCTTCTGTCTTGGGCGTCCTTTAGGGCCGTGCCACCTTCCACCGGCAACGCCGTTTTCTTAGTCACCGCAGTGATTAAAGAATCCACGGTAGGCCACAGATAGGCCTCACATTCACTCACAGCCAAAGGATAGAGGCGGGACATAGCCCTAGCCACTTTAAGGCTCGTTTCCGGGACATCCCATTGAGCCGCAATTAAGGTGTGCATGGCATCATGCACGTGGAAGGTTCTAGGCGGGCGCTTCGTCCCCAGCATAATGGCAGAGCCAACAGGGGCTGAGGGAGAGACGTCCTCCGGAGAGGAAATCTTCAAAGTGTCCATGGCCTGTAACAACAGGTTGGGCAAAACCTCTGGGCTAAAAAGCCGCGCTGCAGAGGGGTCATCCGCTCCTCCGAGCGGGGATCTATCTCCTCCAAGGAATCCGCAAAGGATCGTTGGGAGACCTCAGACACGCTGCCCTCATCTACATCGGAAGAGACAAAGTCCTCCAAGGCCTGGAAATCAACCCGAGGGCGTTTACCTCTGGGAACCTCAACCTCTTTATCAGAAGAGGGAGCAGGGGCAGCGTTTTGCATGAGGAAAGCCTGATGCAGCAGCAAAACAAACTCGGGGGAGAAACCCCCCAGACTGTGCACTTCCGCAGCCTGGGCAACAGCCCTAGACGCACTCTCAACCGGCGCTCGCAATAGCGGGGGAGAGACATGCTGCGCATCCAAAATGGCGTCCGGCGCGAAACTCCGCGAAGGAGCCGCGCGGGAAGAACGGCGCTTAACTTTAGCCGCTTTTGTGCCGTCGCCCAAATTAAGGGCGTTCATGGCATTAATGTCTCCAACCTCAAGGGCGGCCCACGAAGAAGCCGTCCGAGTCGCGTGGCCGGCCAAGATGGCGGAGGCGAGGAGCGGGGGATGGGCGATTATGGCGGGAAAAAACCGCCACGCCGGAGGAACGACCGGGACATTCATCAGTCACTAAACTGTCACCCATCAAGGGCGAATCAGGTTGTAAAACCCCCGCATCCCCTCTAGAAGCGCTCCAGCGATCCGGGGAGCGACCCTTTGCGCCCTCGCCCTCCGACGCCATTGCCACGAGGAGAAGAATCGGGGAACCCCCTGCCCGCTATAAAAAGGTAAATTACCTGCTTGCCGCTCCGAGCTGTAACGAACTGGTGTCCCAGTGAGTAGCTGCAATGAACGTTTAAAGAAACGTCGAATTAAACGCCTTTAAAGATGTTTAAAATTTTTTTTTTTTTTTAAACGGAGCCAGCGGGAGGGGGGAGAAAAGGAGGGACCTGGCACCACCAGGTTTGCACTTGCTCAAAAGAGCCCTCAACCCCAGGCCTCAACAAAACCTAAGGATTAGGCTTGGAGGCCTAGCCAGAGCTGCTGCTGTGTGTGACCACCACCTGCTGAGATAGAGAACATACTGAGGAGTTTCCGGCAGCACATGACCACATATAGGGAGGCAAAAGTTTGCTCTCTATCTCCACCTGCTGGTAGATGGACACAACCCACCAGTCTATGGATTGATCAGCTTGATGATATGGAAGGAAGCTTTACTGAATCTTTCCTCTTGTGCAGATCTTGAAGATTCAATTTCATCCTTGGAAACAAAAATGAACTTGATTTTATTTATTTTTTGATCAAAAAATTCAAACAAGCCTTGTGCTGTGAGAATTTGGCTATTTTTAGGTCGTTGCAAACTAGCCTGAGCAGCTAGTCGCTTTGTTGTACCACCTATGGCATCACATGGTGACTTGCCATGGCTTGTGCCAAAGAAATTCCACTGTGCACTTATTCCAAATTCTGTTTGATGATAGCACAAGTTGGCAAAGTTTTTGAAGTTCTTGCATTGTGCAGCTGAGCCATCACTAAAGTACATATTTTATCTCTCCAATTTTGCTTTTCAAGAACGCGATTAATTTTTCCAAGAATGCATGTACAGCAACTGCATCATGCCGCAAGCTGTCACTTATTATGCACTGAATTTCACTTGAAGCATCACGGAAGTACACAACAAATGGATGCAGTGTAGCTTGACTGTTTTCCCAGTGGAAACCTTGAACAGCATCTTGGACAATAAAGGAGTAGTTTTCAGCAAAGTCCAAGAGAACAACAATTTCACAAGGATTTAGGTTTTCTTTAACAGTTTTTAAGTATTGTGTCTGATGTTTGGAAATGTAATGGTGAATTGACAGGTTTGAAACTTTCAATGCAAGCTCAGATACAAAATCATCAACATACATCTGTTTGGTCTCCAGTGTGGTGCGATCTGTATGAACCCACTGCTTAAACTCGATTGTTTCACCTGGGTCAGCATCACTGAACACTTCTGTCAGGTAATTTTCAAGCACATCTTTACCTGGACATATTTCACACCTGTGAAGCATGCATTCTTTGCATTCCAAATTGCACACAGTTTTAGCCATCAATGCTTTGCAATCTTCGTTCAGCAGATGGCTTCCAGCAAGCGTAAGCTTCACATTTTGATGAATGACACAAACACACACTGAATGCATACCAGATGAGCCAACAGTTACACACCATTTTGGCCTTAGCTCACAAAATTTGGAAAAACCCACTTCTGGCCCATTTCGAGTATTTTTTTTTTTTTTTTGTAACATTTGTACCCCGCGCTTTCCCACTCATGGCAGGCTCAATGCGGCTTACATGGGGCAATGGAGGGTTAAGTGACTTGCCCAGAGTCACAAGGAGCTGCCTGTGCCTATGATATGCAACATACATTTCTTTTAGATTGCTAAGCAGCAAGCGCTTTTGCATTTGAATTTTTTCAGTGCCAGTTCTGACAGAGACAAAATCTTTTTTCCCTGGGCACAGTCTACTGAATTCATCATCTTCAAAAAAAGCCAAGAATTTTTTTTTTCTGTTTCTTCTGGTAAAACTTTACCTTTCTTCTTGTCTGGTTTTGCCAGAATTCCACAAACTGATTTCAGATTTGTTGCTTTTTTAACCATTCTAGTGGAAACCATGAATTCTGAGGCAGTTCTTTCAATAGACCAGCTGTTTGGTGCTAAAGTTAGTATTTGCAGTTTTTCTGCATGATTTGCTGAAACCTGGACTTTGTTTTTCAACTCGTTTAGCAGGTCATCATAATCAGAACATTTGTCACATTTCTGACTGGTAGAAGGTTGAGTTTCAAACTCATTTAGGTCTAAGCCACCAGCAACTGCAAGATGATGACTCAAAGTATTTTGCACTCACCTGATTGTGCGCTTGGTGTAGCCTCGTACATCACGCTTGCTGACTTTTTTGAACTTTAATGGAGAAATACCAAGAGATGTCAAACTTGTGTTCAACTTGCCAGAAATGTCACTGTGATCATCATCTGCTGTTGTTGATGATGATAAAGAATCAGCAGCTCTGTTACTGACGTCTTTTCGACAAGATGGACATAGTTTCTGACCCAGCACAAATATTTTGCTTATT
Source organism: Microcaecilia unicolor (assembly GCF_901765095.1). NCBI lineage: Eukaryota > Metazoa > Chordata > Amphibia > Gymnophiona > Siphonopidae > Microcaecilia > Microcaecilia unicolor. The sequence continues at coordinate 15,047 of NW_021963923.1, forward strand.
AAGGCCTTTAGCTGGGCTGCTAGTGTGTCATCCAGCACTCTGAAGCCCCTTTTTGCATTATGAGCACCTTTGGAAAATGGGATACAGCAGGTTCTTTGCAAAAATTCAAACTTTTTCAACAGTAAGGATTCATGATGAAGGCAAATAGTTGATCCAGCATCGAAAAGTTGACCAGAACGCTCTTGTAACAACTTCTGTTGATCAGGCAGAAGCTCTTCAATTAAATTCAAACCTTTATTTTTATTGTATGTCAGTAAATGACACTCTGATGTACTTGAACAGCCAACTGAGCAAAGTGGAAATTCATCTGATCTTTCTGGATCCATTGATGACCATTAGCATCAGTTCAACAAACGCATTTATTCTTGCAATCAGGTTTTCAATGGGTAAAATTTTACTTCAGTCTAAGGTGATTAATATCTTCATTTGTGGCATTTAATTCAATATAAATGAGCCTGTCGGTGCAGGTGCAAGTTTCTTCAACAAGAAGTATGTATACAATGGTTTCCACCCTGTTTTTTAGTTTACTTGAACACAGTTTTATAACATAGTGTTTAAAGAAAACTTCTTTCGCCAGTTAGTCTTGGCCAATTATGATTGGTGAACCCTGTTGCAAGGCAGAATTGTTTGTTTCATTGCCCAATTGTATGCTTCTGGTACCTCCTGGCTCCTGAGTGTCTGTTGCTAGGCTTACTTTGATGCCTACAGTTCACTAAGAGGTCAAACTGTAGCAAGGGTGAAGAAACACCAGCAACAGACGCTCAGACGCTTGCAACAGGGTCCACCAATCATAATTGGCCAAGTCGGTCATCCTAACTGACTGCAGTTTTCTTTAAACCTGTTATGAAACCTGGCCTCATCCTTCCACATCCTAAAAAACATTCCTGTTTTTTAGTTTCTTGAATACAGTTTTATAACATGTGTTCTTTATTTTAAAAAATTGGTGCTTTTTGAAAGAAGAATCACTTTTACTACACTTGTATCAAGGGTGTGGTGAAGAAATCACAGGCTGCTGCCCGCAAACATTTGAGGGCATTTTTGCAATCCTTATATGGAGAGACTCCAAAATGAAAACTACATATTCTGATAGAAGGAAATCTGCTCTTTCTAATGGTGCTAAAAGAAAGAATATTGAAGCTGTCCCACTGGAGATCAAGGGTATCAAAGATAGCCCAAAATGGGCAAAAATGCTTTTTATACCAAATTTGAACGCTTATAATTTTTCAACCACTTGAAGGAAATTGCTGCAAATTGGAATGCCTCATTACAGCTGTGCATTTAGTACACCTACCAAAAATCAACCTGAAAGGCCAACTAGTTTAGAAACTACAGCAGCCTCAACATCGCTGTAAATTGATTTTTGCCGTTGTTTTGGCAAAGTTTGAGCCTAAACCATTCAAAAAGTAAGAGGACTAGGAACATGGGGTTTTGCCAGTTCATTAAGCCCTAAAAGTAGTGCAGGTTCTCCAAATATCCCCCTTGTACTACTAAAACTTCCAGTTTTACAGCTTCTGGAAGTTGGCCCAAAATGTCATTTTTGCTCAGGCGACATTTTGCAACCCTTTACTTGAGGTCACCTAGAACCTCCAATTTTTAGTCTTTTGAACTAAAAATTGCACAGCTTAGTTTTTTATCATAAAGAAACTATGTACCAAATTTCATCAAAATCTGAGATGGTGAGGTGGGGACCCCTGGTCCACTTGACACGGAATGACTCATTTAATTCTCACCTCCAACAGGATGTGCTTGGGACCGTGCCTGCCGGAAGTGGTCTGCTAGGCAGGCACGCACTGACCTCAGTGACATCAGTGACAATTTGGCAAAGCAAAACAATCTGAGTGCTGGCCATTAGGACACAGGGTTGATAGGAGAGTTTTAAAAGACTGAAGGAACCGAAAGTGTTAAATGGGGGGAGGGGGGGAGTTCTGAAGGACTGAAAGACATGAACATTTGGGAAAGCAAAACAATCTGAATGCTGGCCATTAGGACACAGGGTACATAGGAGAGTTTTAAAAGACTGAAGGAACCAAAAGTGTTCAGGGTGGGGGCAAGTTCTGAATGAATGAAAGAAATGAAAATTTACGAGAGGAACACAATCTGAATGCCGGGCATTTGTACACAGGGTAGATAGGACACTTTTTTTAAAAAATGAATGACGTGAAAGTATTACATCTTGGGGGAGGGGTGAGGAGGAAAGCGGTGGGGTATCCGGATACTGGGCGTTAGGGCCACGGGGGAGGAAAAGGAGGGGAGGGAATGGGGTGAGGGCCATTAGGAACAGGGGAGGGGGCCCTGTCACACACTCTCATTCTCACACACACACTGTCACACAGACAATCTCACTCTGTCACACACCCGCACATTCACTCTGGCTCTCTCTCTCAAACATACACACTCCCAAGAAAACCTTGCTAGCGCCCGTTTCATTCGTTCCAGAGACGGGCCTTTTTTTCTAGTCATTTATAAATATGTTAAAAAGCAACGGTCCCAGCACAGACCCCTGAGGAACCCCACTATCTACCCTTCTCCACTGAGAACCCTACTCTCTGTTTTCTATCCTTTAACCAGTTTTTAATCCACAATAGGACACTACCTCCTATCCCATGACCCTCCAATTTCCTCTGTAGCCTCTCATGAGGTACCTTGTCAAACGCCTTTTGAAAATCCAGATACACACTATCAACCGTCTTTATCCATGTTTGTTCACTCCTTCAAAGAAATGTAATAGATTGGTGAGGCAAGATTTCCCTTCACTAAATCCATACTGGCTGTCTCATTAATCCATGCTTTTGAATATGCTCTGTAATTTTGTTCTTATTATAGTCTCTACCATTTTGCCCGGCACCGATGTCAGGCTCACCAGTCTATAATTTCCCGGATCCCTTCTGGAAACTTTTAAAAATTTCGGCGTTACATGGGCTACCCTCCAATCTTCCGGTACCACACTCGATCTAAAGATAATTTACATATTACTAACAATAGTTCTGCCAGTTCATTTTTCAATTCTATCAGTACTCTGGGATGAATACCATCCAGTCCAGGAGATTTGCTGCTCTTCAATTTGTCAAATTGCCCCATTACATCCTCTAGGTTTATAGAGAATTCAAACAATAATAGGACCAAACTACAAAGACACACATAAACTCTTCAACCTTGTGAACAAACTGTTAGACACCACACCAGTTACAAACAACGGCAAAGATGTACCAGATGTGGACAACCTTGCGAAATACTTCAAGGAGAAAATTATACAACTACGACTCAAAATACCTGCTAGCCCTATTGAGTACGCCACACTTTTAGATTGTCTTGACCCAGAAGAAGGAACATACCCTGCAGACAGAACATGGACCGAATTCGAAATACTATCAGAAGACCTCATCTCTGAAACTCTCAAAAGATATGCCAAATCCCACTGCAAACTAGACACATGCCCAAATAACCTCATGAAATCTGCTCCTCAACAATTCATAATAGACATAAAGAGCCATGTGAACTTCATGCTACAAAACGGACTTTTCCCAAAAGAAAAAGGAAAAATCTTACTCACCCCAATTCCTAAAGATACAAAGAAAAGCACGAGTGAAATAACCAACTACAGGCCAGTAGCATCCATACCACTAATAACTAAAATAACCAAAGGAATGGTAACCAAACAACTCACAAACTATCTAAACAAACACTCAATACTGCATGACGCCCAATCAGGATTCCGGTCGAATCATAGCACAGAAACAGTATTAGTCACCCTTATGACTAGATTTAAACAAATAATTGCAACTGGCAACAACATACTCCTCCTACAATTTGACATGTCAAGTGCCTTCGATATGGTTGACCACGGAATCCTATTACACATACTCGAATACTTTGGCATTGGAGGAAATGTCCTGAATTGGTTCAAAGGGTTCCTAACCCAACGTTCAGATCAAGTCACATCAAACTCGACCACATCTAAGGCATGGACACCTGAATGTGGAGTACCACAAGGATCACCTCTCTCACTAACCATTTTCAACCTAATGATGATCCCTCTGGCAAAACTCCTATCAAACCATAACCTCAACCCATATATATACGCTGATGATGTGACAATATACATCCCTTTCAAACAAGACATTAACAAAATCTTCAACGAAATCAATCAAAGCCTACACATCATGAACACATGGGCAGATGCATTTCGTCTGAAATTAAACGCAGAAAAAACTCATTGCCTGATACTCACCTCCCAATACAACACAAAAGAATTCACAGCTATAAACACACCAAACCTGAACCTTCAAATCTCAGAAACGCTAAAAATCCTTGGAATCACTATTGACCGCCACCTAACGCTCGAAACTCAAGCTAACAACACAACTAAAAAGATGTTTTACAGCATGTGGAAACTGAAAAGGATAAGACCATACTTCCCAAGATCCGTCTTTCGCAGCCTAGTGCAATCCCTCGTGCTCAGCCATCTGGATTACTGCAACTCGCTATACGCAGGTTGCAAAGAACAAACACTGAGGAAACTTCAAACAGCCCAGAACACGGCAGCCAGACTCATCTTTGGAAAGCCAAAATATGAAAGTGCAAAACCATTACGAGAGAAACTGCACTGGCTTCCACTCAAGGAACGCGTCACTTTTAAAGTATGTACATTAGTCCACAAAATCATTCACGGCGAAGCCCCAGCCTACATGTCTGAGTTAATAGACTTACCACCCAGAAACGCCAAAAGATCATCCCGAACCTTCCTTAACCTCCACTTCCCCAATTGCAAGGGCTTGAAATACAAAGCGCTACATGCGTCAACCTTTTCTCACGTGAGCACGCAGTTTTGGAATACACTGCCGCGCAACTTAAGAACAATCAACGAGCAAGCTTCCGCAGACTATTGAAGACCCATCTTTTTGAAAAAATTTACGGAAAGAACCAAAACACAAAGCCCACACTTGCTGTTCACTAATGCATCATACATTCACCTCTGAACTCTCATTCCTGTATTATCACATCATTCATACCTTTACTCACAGAGAGATATATACCATATGTCTTCATGCCTTTTTATCGCTCTCTAAGCTCCCATTGTTCCTTCCAAAGTGTCAATGTTTGTGCTCCATTGTTACATTCCTTAACGACACCTCAATTGTTTCGCATAACTCTGCACAATGTAATCCATAACCAATCTGTAACAAATTATATATCCAACATTTAACTCATATTGTAAGCCACACTGAACCCGCAAAAAGGTGGGAAAATGTGGGATACAAATGCAATAAATAAATAAATTTAGTTTCTCCGACTCGTCAGGTTCGAATACCATTTCTGGCAGCGGTATCCCACCCAAATCTTCCTCGGTGAAGACCGAAGGAAAGAATTAATTTAATCTCTCCGCTATGGCTTTGTCTTCCCTGTTCGCCCCTTTTACCCCTCGGTCATCTAGCCGTCCAACCTATTCTTTTGCCGGCTTCTTGCTTTTAATATACCTAAAAAAATTCTTACTATATGTTTTTGCCTCCAATGCAATCTTTTTTTCAAAGTCCCTCTTCGACTTCCTTATTTTTTTCACTTTAAATTTTTTTTATTATAATAAATCTGCAACAATCAATTTCGCAAAGAGCACATCCTGCTCACATTTGCCCATGCAGGGGCTCATAAATACTGAACTACTACAGCTGGAACTAACCTATCCTCTATATATACTACTTCAAAACTTATGGTATCAAAATAGTCCCATAAACAGTATCCACCCCTGATTCTTTGGGCCTCTCTCTCTCTCCCCTTCCACCCCCCCAACTCACCTCTCTCCTATAATACTCCACGATCCTAAATACATGTCAGTCGCTGTTGCAATCGCGCCCATCCACCCTTGTGTCGCATTGCCCCCTCCCTGCGGTATGCCGTTAATCGCTCCATTTGTATTAACTGACCTAACTTACATTTCCAGTCACCCAATGTTGGGGGGTCCACCCTCTTCCAATACTGTGCTATAAGGCACTTAGCTGCTGCCAACTCCAAGCGCATCCATTTTCGCTCCTCCCAAGAGGCACACCAAAGGGCTGCATACCAAGGACGATCCAATCAACTTTTCTAGCGCTTTCATAACAGCGTGCCAAAAGGTCACCACCCTGGAGCAATGCCCACCATATATGTAGAAATGAACCCCTTTGTGAATTACACCCCCAGCATAGGCCTGATGTACAGGGGTACATCCGCTTCAATTTCTCAGGTGTGTAATACCATCTGGATAGAACTTTATATGCATTTTCCTGTACCAAAACATATACCGAAGCTTTCTGAACTTCTCCACAAATAATTTCCCCACTCCTGATCGGAAAAAGCGGCAATTCAAATATTCCTCCCAAGCCCCCTGAATACCAAATTGTCTGGGATCATAACCCCTAAAAAATTTATACATCACTGATATAGGTCTAGGCACCCTCCTCAACAAAAGCCACATACGTTCCAAACTTTCCATCTCCTGAGGGTTCCCCCCTTCCATCCCACTGTCCCCACAAAATATTGAATCTGTACATAGGGAAAATTGTCCCCCTCCCCTCCACCCCGATGTCAAACTATACATGGAGCACAGCATATCAAAACTTCACCCTCCCCCCCTGCAGCACATCCCGTAAATTCACAATGCCCACTTGCTCCCACTGCACAAAACTGGCATTTTCTCTCCCTGCCCCAAATTTAGGCTCCCATCTCAAAGGCGCCAATGTCGATACCCTACCAAATTGCCCCCATTTTCTCCACACTTCCCCCCACAATTCCACCAAATGCCTCACATATGGATTCTGTATCCCAGCCAAGATCACTCCCACTCCTTCACTAATCCATAAATAAGAGCTCAGTGGCCTGTGCGGGCTTATGTTTGCTCCAACTGACTAGCTGGCTTAGTTATACCCCTCTCCCAATCTATAATCATCCTCAGTTGAGGCGTAACATAATACCATTCGATATTGGGTACCACTCTACCCCCCCTCTCGGGAGCGCCCCATAACATTCGTCCAGCCAAACGGGGATGCCTACCCCCCCCCCCCTAAAAACTGTGACACAAAACCCCGCAATTGTTTAAAATGTCTGTTTGGGTACCGTCACTGGCAGCGCCTGAAACAAAAATAGCAATCTAGGCAACACGTTCATCTTCACCACTGCCATACGCCCCCCACCACGAGAGCCACAATCCCTTCCACCGAGACAGCTCCCTCGAACCTGATCTATTATCTTCCCATAACTGAGACTATACACCCCATACAAGTCCCTGGGAATCTGAATCCCCAGATACCTAATGTGATGCTTGGCCCACCTAAACGCGAACAATGCCCTCAATCTACTTTTTTCCCCCTGTTTCAGAGAAATCCCCAATATCTCACTTTTATCCATATTAATCCTTAGAACAGCATATCGTTCAAATTTCCTAAATATCTCCAACACCGCAGGCAATGTCTGCTCAGGATCCACCAAGTAAAGTAACACATCATCCGATGTTCCATCCCCCCTACCCTAATACCCCGAAAGTCTGGATGCCGGCGTATCATTACTGCCAACGGCTCTATGTACAGTGCAAAAAGAAGGGGTGACAGTGGGCAGCCCTGCCTAGTCCCTCTGCTAATTGGGAAAAAGGGCATATACCCCCCATTGATATTGAGACATGTCTTAAAAGCCAAGCCCCAAAATTAACTCCCAAGCCCATGCGCTTCATCACTTATCTTATTTTCTTTTCCATGTTTTATTTTGCTTGATTTCTATTGATCACTTATCGCAGAAACCCCCAGCTTACCCGGTCAAAAGACTTCTCCGCGTCTAACGCCAACAAAATTGCACTACACCGGGCTCTTTGTGCCTCCCATATTAAATGGAGAGTACGCCTTATGTTATCCCCTACCTGTCTCTTCGGGATAAACCCAGACTGATCTATATGGATCAATTTTGGCAGTACCCTAGCCAACCTGTTAGCCAGAACCTTAGCTATTATCTTTGCATCCACATTCAGAAGTGAAATCGGTCTATAAGCCCCACAAACCACAGGATCTTTCCCGGGCTTAGGTAGAACCGTTATCCCAGCCTCAGACATTGATACCGGTAGCCCACTACCCTCCAAAGCTCCATTTCCCACCCTCACCAAGATTGCCTCCCAACTCCTCCACAAAGCATTTATAAAACCTCGCCGAGTATCCATCTAAACCTGGTGCTTTACCATTAGGTAGCCGTTTTATCACCCCTTGTACCTCCCCTAATCTAATAGGTTCCCCAAGCTGAGCTCTTTCAGACTCATCTAAGCATGGTAGGGGAATCAAATCCAAAAACCGAGCCATTTCTAACGTCTGTGGTTCCTCAGAACTATATAGTTCTTGATAATACTTCACAAAACAATTTCCAACGTCTGAGTCGGCATTCCTCCCCTCTCATCCTTCAACTTCTGAATAAGGGAACGCCCTCTCCACGCCCGCAAATAACGGGCCAACATTGCACTGGATTTGTTGGCAAACTCAAAATATTGTTGCTTGAGCTTAGTTCTCATAAAATCCACCTCTGTTGTCTGCAATTGTGCTATTTCCCCTCACTTGCTTAAGTTCTGCCCATACCTGCGGTGTATGGTTTCTTTTGTGTCGCTGTTCTAAATGCAATAACCTCTTCTGCAAAGTCAGCACATGCTGCCCCCCTTTCCCTTTTCTTGCGTGACCCCCACTTAATCAAAACACCCCTCACCACTACCTTCAGCGCATCCCAGAGCACCCCATCTGTTACTTCCCCATTGTCATTAAAGTGTCGATATTCTTGAATAGTGTGCTGAATATCTTCCCGCACTTTCTCATTGAGTCTCCAGAGTCCTTGTTGCCTGCATTGTCCCAACCCAATTAATTTAATCCACGTTGGCGCATGATCAGAAACACACAGTGTTGGTGAACTGGATTAGGAACTGGTTGACGGACAGACGCCAGAGGGTGGTGGTGAATGGAATTCGCTCGGAGGAGCGAAAGGTAAGTAGTGGAGTGCCTCAAGGATCGGTGCTGGGGCCGATTCTGTTCAATATATTTGTGAGTGACATTGCCGAAGGGTTAGAAGGTAAAGTTTGCCTATTTGCGGATGATACTAAGATCTGCAACAGAGTGGACACCCCGGAGGGAGTGGAAAACATGAAAAAGGACCTACGGAAGCTAGAAGAATGGTCTAAGGTTTGGCAATTAAAATTCAATGCGAAGAAATGCAAAGTGATGCACTTAGGAAGTAGAAATCCACGGGAGGCGTATGTGTTAGGCGGGGAGAGTCTGATATGTATGGACGGAGAGAGGGTTCTTGGGGTGATAGTATCTGAGGATTTGAAGGCGACGAAACAGTGTGACAAGGCGGTGGCCGTAGCTAGAAGGTTGTTAGGCTGTATAAAGAGAGGTGTGACCAGCAGAAGAAAGGGGGTGTTGATGTATAAGTCGTTGGTGAGGCCCCACCTGGAGTATTGTGTTCAGTTTTGGAGGCCGTATCTTGTTAAGGATGTAAAAAGAATTGAAGCGGTGCAAAGAAAAGCTACGAGAATGGTATGGGATTTGCGTTACAAGACGTATGAGGAGAGACTTGCTGAACTAAACATGTATACTCTGGAGGAAAGGAGAAACAGGGGTGATATGATACAGACGTTCAAATATTTGAAAGGTATTAATCCGCAAACGAACCTTTTCCGGAGATGGGAAGGTGGTAGAACGAGAGGACATGAAATGAGATTGAAGGGGGGCAGACTCAAGAAAAATGTCAGGAAGTATTTTTTCACGGAGAGAGTAGTGGATGCTTGGAATGCCCTCCCGCGGGAGGTGGTGGAAATGAAAACGGTAACGGAATTCAAACATGCGTGGGATAAGCATAAAGGAATCCTGTGCCGAAGGAAGGAGCTTAGTCAAGATCGGGAGGCGGGGCTGGTGGTTGGGAGGCGGGGATAGGGCTGGGCAGACTTATACGGTCTGTACCAGAGCCGGTGGTGGGAAGCGGGACTGGTGGTTGGGAGGCGGGGATAGTGCTGGACAGACTTGTACGGTCTGTGCCAGAGCCGGTGGTTGGGAGGCAGGGCTGGTGGTGGGGAGGTGAGGATAGTGCTGGGCAGACTTATACGGTCTGTGCCTGTGCCAGAGCCGGTGATTGGGAGGTGGGGCTGGTAGTTGGGAGGCGGGGATAGTGCGGGGCAGACTTATACGGTCTGTGCCCTGAAGAGCACAGGTACAAATCAAAGTAGGGTATACACAAAAAGCAGCAAATATGAGTTGGGCAGACTGGATGGACCGTGCAGGTCTTTTTCTGCCGTCATCTACTATGTTACATGGTCTCTATCTCAGCAGCCCCCACCCATATGCCAACCATTGCGATGCACCCATAACCCATCTATCCGGGAATAAGTCTGTACTGCGTGCGAGTAAAAGGTGTAATTGTGCTGCACCCCATGTAACAACCTCCAACTATCCACCACCTCCAACCCCTTCAAAAATTGTAACAATGCTTTCCTCCCAGGGCCACTCTGCTGCCCTCCTTCCATCGAATGATCTAATCTCGCATCCGGGGCAATATTAATATCCCCCCCTACCACAACCTGCCCTCCTACAAATCCCGAAAAAAAGTCCCTCTACCCCACATTCGGAGCATAAATATTAAATCAATGTCAACTCCTTCCCCTGCAACCACCCTCTGAGACCCACACAATGCCCACTAATATCCCAAAACATCTCTTTAATCACAATTCCACAAGTTTGTCTTACCAGAATAGCCACTCCCCCCATCCGTTTTGGCCCTATTCCCTGATGTACCACCACTTCCCAAAAAGGCCTACGACGCAACAGATGAACATCCCTCAGTCTTAAGTGTGTTTCTCGCGAAATCGTCACATCCCATTTCAGCCTACCCAGCTCCTTCAATACTCTACTATGCTTCCCCTGGTTATTTAGCCCATTTACATTCCATGTTCCCACCATGGAAGCGTAGTAGAGTATTTAAGGAGCTCCCTCCCCTTGTCCCCTCTCCTTCCCTACATGCAATCTCCGCCCTCCCCCCTGCTCCAAACCCACACTCCTCTGCTCCAACTTATCCCCAACCCCTCCCCCATCTTCCCCTGTAGCTGAACTCTCTGTCAATAAATCAGCCATCCCACGAGGAATCCATACACTCTCCCGAACTTTAACCTCTCCAATGCACCCTCACAGCACTCTATTTCACCCACACCCCTTACATTCATGCAACCCACCTTCCTCCATCCAACCTCCCCATTGATTCGAGCATTTCACCACCAGTCCACAGAAATCTGTGGTCCCTCAGGAAGCTTGCTTGTTAGAAGTGTTTGCCCGCTCCACCACCTTCTGCCACACTGAATCCCCTCTGGGTTCCCTGGTGATCTCCCGCAACTCCTTCTGAACGGGAACATCTCTGCACCCCAACGAGTGCAATGCTGTCCATGCCTCTTCCGGGGTCTTGACTTTACGCGATTTACCATCCACTGTTAGCCACATCCCAAATGGAAATAGCCACTTATACCGGATCCCCTTTGACCTCATATATATCGTGGCTTCTCTGAAGGATAGACAGTTTTGCAGTGTAGTCCAGGCCAAGTCTTGGAACACTCCAATCTTACAATTTTTCCAAATAATTTCTTTTTGCTACCTTGCTTTGGTCAATATCTTCTCCTTCATGGGGAAGTCTTCAAAACACACCACAATGTCTCTCTGGCGAGCGTCCCGCTGCGGGGCAGCCGCTCTATGCGCTGTCTGAATTTCAAGGTTGGCCCCCATCCTCCACATTTAAAATGAACCTGCACAGTTCCTGAATCACTGCTTCACTATTGTTAAATATATCAGAGTCAGGAATTCCCTTAAATCGCAGGTTATTGCGGTGCGACCTATTCTCCAGGTCTTCCACCTGTTCCCTGAGTTGTTGTAATTCCCATATGTCCTCATTCACCACTTTGTGTAGTTTTCCCACATTTTGCTTGAAAGTCTCCATCCCCTCCCTCCACCTCACCGACACGCGTTCCCAAATCACGAATTTCAGCCCTAATTTCTCTCAGGGCAGTTTGTATATCCTGTCTGACCCCTGCCAGATCAGCCTTCAGGTCCCGAAACCAATCTTCCATCTCCCGTTTTGCGATGTCACCATGTTCAGGGCCCTCCTCAGCCTGCTCCTCCCTGGCCCCTGCCGGACTTGTCGCCACCTTTGTTCCACTCCTCTCTGTCCCCGCTGATGCCACCAAGGTTTTTTTCCCCCCTTGCTCCGTTGAATAACGGAATCTCTCCAATCCCTTCTTTGGTGGCATTCCTCAGGGATCTTTCCCCCTCGAGGCACCCTTCAGGATGCCACAACTCTATAGGATTCACTCACTCAGATCAAGGCCCCAATGGAGATCTGCACTTAAGCTGTCCTCTAAGTCCGTGACCTGCAGGCACCCCACGGATCTATTTCTGTCTTTTCCAGTCCTTCCTTCTCTTTCACTCTGCCTGCACATGCTCTTCCTCAGAAGATCAGTCCTTTCTAAAGGAAAGGAGCAAGGCGTGGGCTGAAGCAGTCAAAAACCAGCTGTAGACAGTCTTACTTTCAAAGCTGTGCTGTTAGTGTAAGATTCTATACAGAGAACTGCACTACCTCTCAAGTCTCTTTAGTTTGCAGCTCCTCTCCCAGCAGTGCCCCAGCTGGCCTCTCTACAGGAACAGCGATTCTTCTCCACTCTCCGCCCATCCACCCGGATTGGGCCCCCGCCTCCGCCCCAAAGGAAGACGCCGACACCGTCGGCCCCCAACACTCCGAGAGCGTCCGGCAACAGCCCTCAGATGCCGCCGCCCTCCGCGGCTCATTGTCTCCTCAGCGGCTGCCTTCCCCCTCGCCAGTCCACCGCTCCCGCCTCACAATGGACGCTGTATCCTCCCATCTGCAGCAGCGGCACCTCCCAAAATCGCTGATCCATTGCGCCCGCCACGTGCAGGCACGGGTACGTTCTCCTAATCCTCCCTGCTCCTCGAGCTCTTCAAATCAGCAACTCCCGACTTCTCAGCCCTTAATACCTGGCGATCTCAGCCCCCACACTGGGCAGGTACGGGTGTGCATCCATACCTTTTTGGGTGCAGGGACTCGGGACACGTCCTCCTACTCAACCACCATCTTGGATCCTCCTCTTCACCTTCCTTTTCAGCACTTTGCATTTCACTTGACATTCCTTATGCTGTTTCTTATTATTTTCAGTTGGTTCCTTCTTCCATTTTCTGAAGGATTTTCTTTTAGCTCTAATAAATTCCTTCACCTCACTTTTTAAGCATGTCGACTGTCGTTTGGTCTTCTTTCCTCCTTTTGTAATACACGGAATATATTTGGCCTGGGCTTCCAGGATGGTATTTTTGAACAGCATTCATGCCTATTGTAAATTTTTGACCCTCGCAGCCGCTCCTCAGTTTGTTTTTTCAACGTTCTTCTCATTTTATCATAGTCTCCTTTTTGAAAGTTAAACGCTAACGTATTGGATATCCTGTGTATACTTACGCCAAAGCTAATATCAAATCTGACCATTTTATGATTACTGTTATCAAGCATCACCATTACCTCCCGCACCAGATCATGCGATCCACTAAGGACTAGGTCTAGAATTTTTCCTTGTTGGCTCCTGTACCAGCTGCTCCATAAAGCAATCCTTGATTTCGCCAAGGAATTTTACCTTCCTAGCACGCCCCAGTGGAGCCCATCCTTTCGAAATAAGTACATAAGTAATGCCATACTGGGAAAAGACCAAGGGTCCATCGAGCCCAGCATCCTGTCCACGACAGTGGCCAATCCAGGCCAAGGGCACCTGGCAAGCTTCCCAAACGTACAAACATTCTATACATGTTATTCCTGGAATTTTGGAGTTTTCCAAGTCCGTTTAGTAGCGGTTTATGGACTTGTCCTTTAGGAAACCGTCCAACCCCTTTTTAAACTCTGCTAAGCTAACCGCCTTCACCACTTTCTCCGGCAACGAATTCCAGAGTTTAATTACACGTTGGGTGAAGAAACATTTTCTCCGATTTGTTTTAAATTTACTACACTGTAGTTTCATCGCATGCCCCCTAGTCCTAGTATTTTTGGAAAGCGTGAACAGACGCTTCACATCCACCTGTTCCACTCTACTCATTATTTATATACCTCTATCATGTCTCCCCTCAGCCGTCTCTTCTCCAAGCTGTATAGCCCTAGCCTCCTTAGTCTTTCTTCCCCAGAATGTTGCCCAGTTCTTAACTAATCTAAAACCCTCCTCCCTGCACCATCGTCTCATCCACGCACTGAGACTCCGGCGCTCTGCCTGTCTCTAGAGCCCTGTGCGTGGAACGGGTACCACTTCAGAAAATGCTACCTTAGAGGTTCTGGATTTGAACTTTCTACCTAAGAGCCTAAATTTGGCTTCCAGAACCTCTCCCACATTTTCCTATGTCACTGGTACCCAGCACTATCTAAAATCCTATACTATCTTCTTCATCTTCAATACCCAATGGCAAAACTGAAGCAGCATAAACTAGCCTGTTTCCTCTTCAGAGCAGGCAAACTACTGGTTGTAGTACACTGGAAACAAAAGCACAAATGAACTTGGACAAAGTTTTGAATTAGTTAGATTTTGACTTATATCCAAACTGACAGCATTGAAAAATGGACACGTACAATTCTTTCACAAGATTTGGGACATCTATTTGCAGTGGAGAGAACTTTCTAGGATAACAAACATTATGAATACAGGAGGGCTATGCCTGATGACTTACATATGGTTTCTATTTTATATATATCCTCACCGTTATTGAATCTTGGAAGTAGATGTTTAATAGACGATTTGAGTTGACAGGGGTTTGGGGGCATTATTTTGTTTCTGAATTGGAATTTTCTAATCGCCAGTGTCAGAAATGATATTTCAAGCGGACGAGTCGGAAAAACTTACTGACTTCACGGTAAACCTGGAGGACGTAATGGGGCAGTTCAGCAAACTGAAGAGTAGCAAATCTCCTGGACCGGATGGTATTCATCCTAGAGTACTGATAGAACTGAAAAATGAGCTTGCGGAGTTACTGCTAGTGATATGCAATTTATCCTTAAAATCGAGCATGGTACCGGAAGATTGGAGGGTGGCCAATGTTTAAAAAAGGTTCCAGGGGAGATCCGGGAAATTATAGACCGGTGAGTCTGGCGTCGGTGCCGGGGAAAATGGTAGAGGCTATTATTAAAAACAAAATTGCAGAGCATATCCGAGGACATGGATTACTGAGACCGAGTCAGCACGGCTTTTGTGTGAGGAAATCTTGCCTGACCAATTTACTTCAATTCTTTGAAGGAGTAAACAAACATGTGGATAAAGGGGAGCTGGTTGATATTGTATATCTGGATTTTCAAAAGGCATTTGACAAGGTACCTCATGAGAGGCTACAGAGGAAATTGGAGGGTCATGGGATAGGAGGAAATGTCCTATTGTGGATTAAAAACTGGTTGAAGGATAGGAAACAGAGAGTAGGGTTAAATGGGCAGTATTCACAATGAAGAAGGGTAGTTAGTGGGGTTCCTCAGGGGTCTGTGCTAGGACCGCTGCTTTTTAATATATTTATAAATGATTTAGAGATGGGAGTAACTAGTGAGGTAATTAAATTTGCTGATGACACAAAGTTATTCAAAGTCGTTAACTCGCGAGAGGATTGTGAAAAATTACAGAAGGACCTTAAAAGACTGGGAGACTGGGCAGCTAAATGGCAGATGATGTTTAATGTGAGCAAGTGCAAGGTGATGCATGTGGGAAAAAAAGAACCCGAATTATAGCTACGTCATGCAAGGTTCCACGTTAGCAATTACGGACCAAGAAAGGGATCTGGGTGTCGTCGTCGATAATACACTGAAACCGTCTGCTCAGTGTGCTGCTGTGGCTCGGAAAGCGAATAGAATGTTGGGTATTATTAGGAAAGGTATGGAAAACAGGTGTGAGGATGTTATAATGCTGCTCCATGGTGCGACCGCCCCTTGAGTATTGTGTTCAATTCTGGTCGCCGCATCTCAAGAAAGATATAGTGGAAATGGAAAAGGTGCAGCGAAGAGCGACTAAAATGACAGCGGGGATGGGACAACTTCCCTATGAAGAAAGACTAAGGAGGCTAGGGCTTTTCAGCTTGGAGAAGAGACAGCTGAGGGGAGACATGATAGAGGTATATAAAATAATGAGTGGAGTGGAACAGGTGGATGAGAAGCGTCTGTTTACGCTTTCCAAAAATACTAGGACTAGGGGGCATGCGATGAAACTGCAGTGTAGTAAATTTTTTTAATTTATTTATTTATTGGTATATTTCATTATTTCACTACAAATTGTGAATATGCAATCGGCATTACAAACAGGAAATACATATAAGAATAAATCTCAAGGCCTATTCGTCCACAAATTAAGAAACATTTGGTTCCAAGAATCAAGAAATATACAGTGGGGGAAATAAGTATTTGATCCCTTGCTGATTTTGTAAGTTTGCCCACTGACAAAGACATGAGCAGCCCATAATTGAAGGGTAGGTTATTGGTAACAGTGAGAGATAGCACATCACAAATTAAATCCGGAAAATCACATTGTGGAAAGTATATGAATTTATTTGCATTCTGCAGAGGGAAATAAGTATTTGATCCCTCTGGCAAACAAGACCTAATACTTGGTGGCAAAACCCTTGTTGGCAAGCACAGCGGTCAGACGTCTTCTGTAGTTGATGATGAGGTTTGCACACATGTCAGGAGGAATTTTGGTCCACTCCTCTTTGCAGATCATCTCTAAATCATTAAGAGTTCTGGGCTGTCGCTTGGCAACTCGCAGCTTCAGCTCCCTCCATAAGTTTTCAATGGGATTAAGGTCTGGTGACTGGCTAGGCCACTCCATGACCCTAATGTGCTTCTTCCTGAGCCACTCCTTTGTTGCCTTGGCTGTATGTTTTGGGTCATTGTCGTGCTGGAAGACCCAGCCACGACCCATTTTTAAGGCCCTGGCGGAGGGAAGGAGGTTGTCACTCAGAATTGTACGGTACATGGCCCCATCCATTCTCCCATTGATGCGGTGAAGTAGTCCTGTGCCCTTAGCAGAGAAACACCCCCAAAACATAACATTTCCACCTCCATGCTTGACAGTGGGGACGGTGTTCTTTGGGTCATAGGCAGCATTTCTCTTCCTCCAAACACGGCGAGTTGAGTTCATGCCAAAGAGCTCAATTTTTGTCTCATCTGACCACAGCACCTTCTCCCAATCACTCTCGGCATCATCCAGGTGTTCACTGGCAAACTTCAGACGGGCCGTCACATGTGCCTTCCGGAGCAGGGGGACCTTGCGGGCACTGCAGGATTGCAATCCGTTATGTCGTAATGTGTTACCAATGGTTTTCGTGGTGACAGTGGTCCCAGCTGCCTTGAGATCATTGACAAGTTCCCCCCTTGTAGTTGTAGGCTGATTTCTAACCTTCCTCATGATCAAGGATACCCCACGAGGTGAGATTTTGCGTGGAGCCCCAGATCTTTGTCGATTGACAGTCATTTTGTACTTCTTCCATTTTCTTACTATGGCACCAACAGTTGTCTCCTTCTCGCCCAGCGTCTTACTGATGGTTTTGTAGCCCATTCCAGCCTTGTGCAGGTGTATGATCTTGTCCCTGACATCCTTAGACAGCTCCTTGCTCTTGGCCATTTTGTAGAGGTTAGAGTCTGACTGATTCACTGAGTCTGTGGACAGGTGTCTTTCATACAGGTGACCATTGCCGACAGCTGTCTGTCATGCAGGTAACGAGTTGATTTGGAGCATCTACCTGGTCTGTAGGGGCCAGATCTCTTACTGGTTGGTGGGGGATCAAATACTTATTTCCCTCTGCAGAATGCAAATAAATTCATATACTTTCCACAATGTGATTTTCCGGATTTAATTTGTGATGTGCTATCTCTCACTGTTACCAATAACCTACCCTTCAATTATGGGCTGCTCATGTCTTTGTCAGTGGGCAAACTTACAAAATCAGCAAGGGATCAAATACTTATTTCCCCCACTGTAAGCAACAAAAGGTAATAAAAAAACAAAACAAACAAAAAAAAAAAACTACCAGTTGCTACCTCGGGTTAACGGCCCTAGCCTGCTATTTATGGAAGGCATACAACATTCATATCTACTCTAGCATCAAGAAAGTCTTAACTGTTTAGGGTCAACAAATTGAAACTGTTTGCCCTCCAGCAGTAAATTACATATACAAGGAAATCGTAATACAAAATTTATTCCCAATGCCAACACTCTAGGACACTGTTCCAAAAAGGCCCTGCGTCTAGTTTGTGTAGGCTTTGAGAGATCTGGAAAAATACGGACCTTTGAGCCCATAAACAGGTTTTCTAAATGTCTTAAGGAAAGTCTTGATATAGCATTGCGATCAGGCTCCAGAACAAAAGTGACAAGCATAGTAGACCTCTGAGTAATAATTTCCAGTGAACTCTCGAGGAATGAGGTTAGATTCATTCCATCCCCCACCACTGGGGGGTTTCCATCGCCTCCCTTTGGGTTCCAGATGTAATAGGCCCGTGTTATGGGGGGCAATGAATCCTTATCCATTCCAAGAATGTCCACCATATATTTCTTGACCATTTCAACAGGTGGAATTAAAGGAGACTTAGGGAAATTTAGGAACCTAAGGTTAAGTCTCCTAGCCTGATTCTCCAAGTATTCCGTTCGTTTATGAAGAAAAATATTGTCCTTAACCAAAGCAGTCTCTAAGGTTCCCATTTCTTGCAATTTGGTACTCATATTTTCCAATTTCGAGGACTGCTGCGCAGACACCTGTGCTTGGAGTAGCGCAGCTTCAGAAAGAGTTTTTATATTGTCAGTATTTTCTTTTAATGTGGTTTGCATAGAGATTTGAATGTTGTGTACCATGTCCCATAGTGACTCTAGTGTCACAGTTGCTGGTCTAACCACGCCACAAGCTCCAGGAGGGGGTTGAGTTTGAGCACCAACTTGAGACAGTTTAGTAACAATGTCCTGAGGAAATACCTGTAGTGCTGATTGAATTAGTGCTTCTCTTGGCTGGGGTTCATTCTCTAACGCTGCAGTCCTTCCCTCGAGCAGTTTGGGTTGAACTCCTTCGTTCTCCGTCCCTGCTTGGGCTGCCAGCAATTCCCTTCCGGGCTGAGGCAGAGCAATGCGCTCCACAGGGCTCAGGGAAGCCCCGTTAGCGCTCTCAATCGACGCCGACGCGTCGAGAGCTGCAGAAGGGGTCGAAGTTCCCCGAGGTCCCGGTAGCTGCCTCGGGAACTGCAGAGTCGTCTGCCGCCACGCCAAAGGTGCCTCAGGAGCCGAGGAATGCTCCTTGACTTTCCCCCTCCGTTTCCCCATCGTAGAGGTTACAGAGGCGGCGAAAACGGCAGGAAAAAACGGAGTCACCTCAGCAGCAAACACAGGTGCGTCCGGTCAAAGCGCCATCTTGGAACCTGCAGTGTAGTAAATTTAAAACAAATCGGAGAAAAACTTTCTTCACCCAACGCGTAATTAAACTCTGGAATTCGTTGCCGGAGAACGCGGTGAAGGCAGTTAGCTTGGCAGAGTTTAAAAAGGGGTTAGACGGTTTCCTAAAGGACAAGTCCATAAACCGCTACTAAATGGACTTGGGAAAAATCCACAATTCCAGGAATAACATGTATACAATATTTGTACTTTTGGGAAGCTTGCCAGGAGCCCTTGGCCTGGATTGGCCGCTGTTGTGGACAGGATGCTGGGCTTGATGGACCCTTGGTCTTTCCCAGTGTGGCATTACTTATGTACTTATATGTGTTTTTTTTCTACAAAGGTTTAAAAAAAAAATGACAGACCAACTGGCTCCAGTAGCCTGCCCAGTTATTTTAATTTTAGAACGGAACTTACTTTCAAGGTCATGAGAAAAATGCAGAAGCAATAAAGTCTATACTTTTTCATTGTTTCCTGCCTTCCTTGGAATTCTCTTTTTCAGGAAGATTCACACTGGATCAGGCTTCAGGCCATTGCACACAGTTAAAGAGAGTGATTCTAGCTCTAAAGGAATACATTTACCCCCAGATTCTATATAGCGCAACTTAATTATTTAACAAGCCAATCAACACCAATTGCCACTTAAGCAATTGACACTAAATGACACATTAGAATTTATACGCATAACTAAGCATCTCTATATATAAAAGGCACCTCCAACGTTCTAATTGAAGCCTCCAGCCGGAAACTTGAGGTGGCATAGATATTCGGTTTAGCAAGTACACAAAGGAAAACAGAGTAGTAAATCAAGCACACAGAAATAGCTGAGGGAGATAATTGTTTTCTCAGGCACCTGGAGTGGTTGCCCTGGGTGATTAACAAGGTCAGCTGGGGTGCAGGCAAGTAAAGCAATTAACTCTGCCCTGAACTCTGCCCTGGGTGATTAACAAGGTCAGCTGGGGTGCACAGCTCCTTGCAACTAAAACAATTAACTCCTCCCACAGTCTTAGGAGCTTGCCTTTACTCACCCACGCTGCCCTCATTGCCATACACTCTAAACCAAACAAACCTAGCAGCTGCTGCTCCACATTGTCGTTTTTAAATTGTTGCTCCATCAGAAACGTCTACAGCTGTTTCAACTGGGAGGGAAGGTGGCCCTGGAACTGGGAGGGTGGGGACTCTGAAACTCTGAGGGACGGAGGGTGGAGGGACCCTGAAACTCATACGGACCCTGGGACTGGGAGGGGGGACGACCCTGGAACTGGGAGGGAGGCGGGAGTAATGGGCCCCTGGCACACACTCTGATTCTCATTCCCTCTCTCTCACACAGTCAATCTCACACACACTCTCTCAAACATACATACTCTGAGGAAAACCTTGCTAGCGCCCGTTTCATTTGACAGAAACGGGCCTTTTTTACTAGTATTCTATAATGTGATGTGTGTAAATTCTAAGTCGTATAGTTGAAAAGGGTGCATGGAACGGGCATTTCTAAAATCTATGCGCATTGTTATAGAATATACCCAGTCCACGCATAATTTAGGCATCAGAATTTACATCAAGGTTTACTTGGTTTAACTACCTGCGACTAAATTTAGTTGAGCATGGAAATCACTGAAGAGGAAACTACACATCTTCTTTCCTCCTCAAAACTAACTACCCGTTCCTCCGATCCTATTCCCACCCATCTACTTAACACTATCTTTCCTACTGTCATCCCTTTTATCTGTCAAATCCTCAGTCTTTCACTTTCCACTGCGAATGTCCCTGATGCCTTCAAACATGCCGTAGTCACACCGCTCCTTAAAAAAATCTTAACTGGACCCTACCTGTCCTTCCAACTATCGTCCGATCTCCCTCCTCCCTTTCCTATCCAAGATACTTGAACGTGCTGTTCACCACCGTTGCCTTGACTTTCTTTCCTCTCAAGCTAGTCTTGATCCACTTCAATCTGGCTTTTGCCCCCTTCATTCCACTGAAACAGAACTTGCTAAAGTGTCCAATGACTTGTTCCTGGCCAGATCCAAAGGCCTCTATTGTATCCTCATTCTTCTCGATCTATCTGCTGCTTTTGACACTGTTGATCACAGCCTACTCCTGGATATGCTGTCCTCACTTGGATTTCAGGGCTCTGTTCTTTCCTGGTTTTCTTCTTCTCTCTCCCATCGTACTTTTAGTATATACTCTACAGGAACAGAATCTTCCACACTGCAGTTTAGCCTGCCTAAGATAAGTACCCATTCTACAATGCTGTCCAAAAATCATAGCACAAAGAAGAATCTTCTGTCCCCTAGGAAGGAAAAGCAGTCAAAAACCAAGCCAATATCACTGTCAGTTGGAGTATCTCAGGGATGTGTCCTGGGACCTCTTCTTTTCTCCATCTATACTTCTTCCCTTGGTACTCTGATCTCATCCCCCCTGAATGTCTCGCCGCCATCTGAAACTAAACATGACTAAGACTGAGCTTCTTTCCCCCTAAACCAATCTCTCCTCTTCCCCCATTCTCTATTTCTGTGGATAACACTCTCATCCTCTCTGTCTCATCAGTACATAACCTTGGGGTCATCTTCGATTCCTCTCTCTCCTTCTCTGAACATATTCAGCAGACTGCTAAAACCTGTCGTTTCTTTTCTCTATAATATCACCAAAATTCACCCTTTCCTTTCTGAGCACACTACCAGAATCCTCATCCACACTCTTATAACCTCTCGCTTAGACTATTGCAACTTGCTTCTCACAGGTCTCTCACTTAGCCATCTCTCTCCTCTTCAATCTGTTCAAAATTCTGCCGCACGACTTATATTCCACCAGTATCACTATGCTCATATTAGCCCTCTCCTCAAGTCACTTCACTGGCTCCCTATCCATTTCCGCATACAGTTCAAACTCCTCTTATTGACTTACAAGTGCATTCATTCTGCAGCTCCTCAGTACCTCTCCACTCTCATCTCTCCCTACACTCCACCCAAGGAACTCTGTTCGCTGGGTAAATCTCTCTTATCTGCACCCTTCTCCTCCACCGCTAACTCCAGACTCCGTTCCTTTTATCTTGCTGCACCATATGCCTGAAATAAACTTCCTGAGCCGGTCCGTCAAGCTCCATTTCTGGCCATCTTCAAATCTAGACTAAAAGCCCACCTTTTTGATGCTGCTATTAACTCCTAACCCTTACTCACTTGTTCAGTACCCTTATTTTATCATCCCCACCTTAGTAATTCCCTTATCTTCTTATTTGTCTTGTTTGTCTGTCCTAATTAGATTGTAAGCTCTGTCGAGCAGGGACCGTCGCTTCCTGTTCAAGTGTACAGCGCTGTGCACATCTAGTAGCACTGTAGAAATGATAAGTAGTAGTAGTAGCTTACTCTATAAGTACGCCTACATTTAGGCATACTTTATAGAATACGCCTAGGTGTATTTTGTTTTGGTGCCAATTTTTAGGCATGATATATATAGAATCTAGTCCTTAATGGCAGGTGCAAGTATTCATGATTTTCAAGGAAGCTTTCATAGTTTCCTAGATATCTTGCTCAGGAGTCCTGAGGACTTGTAATTTAGCACACTGACCTAAGCATCCTGAATTATTTCCTCTTCCTCCAAGACCAAGACAGAATCTTCCACACTGCAGTTTAGGCTGCCTAAGATAAGTACCCATTCTTCAATGCTCTCCAAAACGAAAGCTACATACCTGTAGCAGGCTGATTGTTCTCACTGATGGGTGACGTCGACGGCAGCCCCAGGACCGGAATTCTTCCTAGCAACAAAGAGTTTGCTAGCCTCGCGCTCCCATGCGTATCGCGCATGCGTGACCGTCTTCCCCGCCCGAATGCGAGCGTGCTCCTCAGTCCAGTAAAAAGCAAAGAAAGGGAAGACACAACTCCTAAGGGGAGGTGGGCGGGATTCTGAGAACAATCAGCCTGCTGTCCTCGGAGAATACCTTCTACAGGTATGTAGCTTTCGCTTTCTCCGAGGACAAACAGGCTGCTTGTTCTCACTGATGCGGTATCCCTAGCACCCAGGCTCACTCAAAACAACAAACATTGGTCAACTGGGCCTCGCAACGGCGAGGACATAACTGAGATTGACCTAACTTATACAACTAACTGAGAGTGCAGCCTGGAACAGAACAAAAATGGGCCTAGGGGGGAGGAGTTGGATTCTAAACCCAAAACAGATTCTGCAGCACAGACTGCCCAAACCGACTGTCGCGTCGGGTATCCTGCTGTAGGCAGTAATGAGATGTGAATGTGGACAGATGACCACGTCGCAGCTTTGCAAATCTCCTCAATAGTGGCGGACTTCAAGTGGGCCACTGACGCAGCCATGGCTTGAACATTATGAGCCGTGACATGACCCTCAAGAGTCAGCCCAGCCTGGGCATGTGAAGGAAATGCAATCTGCTAGCCAATTGGATATGGTGCGTTTCCCTACAGCCACTCCCCTCTTGTTGGGATCAAAAGAAACAAACAATTGCGTGGACTGTCTGTGGGGCTGTGTCCGCTCCAGATAGAAGGCCAATGCAAGAGCAGTCCAATGTGTGCAGCTGACGTTCAGCAGGGCGGGTATGAGGACGGGAAAAGAATGTTGGCAAGACAATTGACTGGTTCAGATGGAACTCCGACACAACCTTTGGCAAGAACTTAGGGTGAGTGCAGAGGACTAATCTTATGATGAAACTTGGTATAAGGAGCATGAGCTACTAAGGCTTGAAGCTCACTTGACTCTGCGAGCTGAAGTAACTGCCACCAAGAAAATAACCTTCCAGGTCAAGTACTTCAGATGACAGGAATCCAGTGGCTCAAAAGGAGGTTTCATCAGCTGGGTGAGAACGACATTGAGATCCCATGACACTGTAGGAGGTTTGATGGGGGGCTTTGACAAAAGCAAACCTCTCATGAAACGAACAACTAAAGGCTGTCCTGAGACCGGCTTACCTTCCACACGGTAATGGTATGCATTAATCGCACTGAGATGAACCCTTACAGAGTTGGTTTTAAGACCAGACTCAGACAAGTGCAGAAGGTACTCAAGCAGGGTCTGTATAGGACAAGAACGAGGATCTACGGCCTTGCTGTCACACCAAACAGTAAACCTCCTCCATAAAAAGAAGTAACTCTTCTTAGTGGAATCTTTTCTGGAAGCAAGTAAGATTCGGGAGACACTCTCTGAAAGACCCAAGGAGGCAAAGTCTACGCTCTCAACATCCGGGCCGTGAGAGCCAGGGACTGGAGGTTGGGATGCAGAAGCGCCCCCTCGTTCTGAGTGATGAGGGTTGGAAAACACTCCAATCTCCACGGTTCTTCAGAGGATAGCTCCAGAAGAAGAGGGAACCAAATCTGACGGGGCTAGAAAGGTGCAATCAAAATCATGGTTCTGGAATCTTGCTTGAGTTTCAGTAAGTCTTCCCCACCAAAGGTATGGGAGGATACGCATACAGGAGGCCCTCCCCCCAATGAAGGAGGAAGGCATCCGACGCTAGTCTGCCGTGGGTCTGAAGCCTGGAACAGAATTGAGGGAGCTTGTGATTGATCTGAGTGGCAAAAAGATCCACCAAGGGGGTGCCCCGCACTTGGAAGATCTTGCGTACCACTCCCGAGTTGAAAGACCATCCTGCTCAACCTGTCGGCCAGACTGTTGTTTACGCCTGCCAGGTACGTAGCTTGGAGGAACATGCCATGACAGTGGCATGTTCCTATACAGCCCAAAGCCACATTCTGACGGCTTCCTGACACAGAGGGCAAGGTCCTGTGCCCCCCTGCTTGTTGATGTAATACATAGCAACCTGGTTGTCCGTCTGAATTTGGATAATTTGATAGGACAGCCGATCCCAGAAAGCCTTTAGAGCGTTCCAGACCGCTCGTAACTCCAGAAGATTGATCTGAAATCGTCTTTCCTGGAGGGACCAAAATCCTTGGGTGTGAAGTCCATCGACATGAGCTCCCCACCCTAGGAGAGACGCATCCGTAGTCAGCACTTTTTGTGGCTGAGGAATTTGAAAAGGACGTCCCAGGGTCAAATTGGATCCAATTGTCCACCAATGTAGGGATTCGAGAAAACTCGTGGACAGATGGATGATGTCTTCTAGATTCCCGGCAGCTTGGTACCATTGGGAAGCTAGGGTCCATTGAGCTGATCTCATGTGAAGACGAGCCATGGGAGTCACATGAACTGTGGAGGCCATGTGGCCGAGCAATCTCAACTTCTGCCGAGCTGTGATCTGCTGAGACGCCTGCACCTGAGAGAAGAGAGCCAGGAGATTGTCGGCTCTCGGCTTGGGAAGGTAGGCACAAGCTGTCTGCGAGTCCAGCAGAGCTCCTATGAATTCTAGTTTCTGTACTGGAAGAAGGTGGGACTTTGGATAATTTATCACAAACCCTAGTAGCTGCAGGAGTTGAATAGTCATCCGCATTGACTGTAGGGCTCCTGCTTCTGAGATGTTCTTCACCAGCCAATCGTCGAGATAGGGGAACACGTGCACTCCCAGTCTGCGACGAGCCGCCGCTATGACAGCCAGGCACTTTGTGAATACTCTGGGCGCAGAGGCGAGACCAAAGGAATTGAAGATACTGTCTGTGAGCCTGCAGTATCGGAATGTGAGTATAAGCATCCTTTAAGTCCAGAGAGCATAGGCCAATCGTTTTCCTGAATCATGGGAAGAAGGGTGCCCAGGGAAAGCATCCTGAACTTTTCTTGGACCAGATATTTGTTCAGGGCCCTTAGGTCTAGGATGGGAAACATCCCCCTGTTTTCTTTTCCACAAGGAAGTACCTGGAATAGAATCCCAGCCCTTCCTACCCCGGTGGCACGGGTCGACCGCATTGGCGCTGAGAAGGGCGGAGAGTTCCTCTGCAAGTACCTGCTTGTGTTGGAGCTGAAGGACTGAGCTCCCGGTGGGCAATTTGGAGGTTTGGAGGCCAAATTGAGGGCGTATCCTAGCCGGACTATTTGGAGAACCCACTGGTCGGAGGTTATGAGAGGCCACCTTTGGTGAAAAAATTTAAACCTCCCTCCGACCGGCAGATCGTCCGGCACGGACACTTTGATGTCGGCTATGCTCAACTGGAGTTAGTCAAAAGCTCATCCCTTGCTTTTGCTGGGGAGCTGCAGAGGCTCACGCTGTTGATGAGAACGAGCGCGCTGGGGTTAGCCTGAGCTGACTGTCGGGAAGGTGGATTGTACCTACGCTTATTAAAAGCGTAGGAAGCATTCCTCTTTCCCCCAAATAACAGTCTACCAGTTGAGGTAGATGCTGAAGGCGTCCGGTGGGACAGCTTGTCGAATGCAGTGTAACGCTGGTGGAGCTGTTCTACCACCTGTTCGACCCGCTCACCAAAATATTATCCCCCAGCAAGGCGCATCCGCCACTCGCTTCTGGACTCTACTGTCTAGGTCAGTGGCACGCAGCCATGAGAGTCTGCGCATCACTATACCCTGAGCAGCGGCTGTGGATGCAACATCGAAAGTATCGTAAGCACCCCTGGACAGGAATTTACAACATGCCTTCAGCTGCCTGACCACCTCCTGAAATGGCTTGGCTTGCTCAGAAGGGAGCTTGTCCACCAAGTCCGCCAACTGCCTCACATTATTCCACAAGTGAATGCTCATGTAGAGCTGGAAAGACTGAATTTTGGACACGAGCATAGCAGAATGGTAGGCCTTCTGCCCAAAAGAATCCATAGTTCTAGACTCACGCCCAGAGGGCGCCGAGGCGTAATCCCTAGAACTTTTGGCCTTCTTAAGGGCCAAATCCACCACCCCAGAGTCATGAGGCAATTGGATCTTCATTAACTCTGGGTCCCCGTGGATTCGGTACTGGGACTCAATTTTCTTAGGAATGTGGGGAGTAGTTAATGGTTTCACCCAGTTCGTCAACAATGTCTGCCTAAGGACATTATGAAGAGGAACTGTGTTGGATTCCTTAGGTGGAGATGGATAATTCAGGACCTCGAACATCTCAGCCCTGGGCTCATCCACCATCTCCACAGGGAAGGGAATGGCCATAGACATTTCCAGGACAAATGAAGAGAAAGAAAGACTCTCCGGGGGAGAAAGCTTTCTCTCAGGTGAGGGAGTAGGATCAGAAGGCAGACCACAGGACTCCTCATCCGAGAAATACCTGGTGTCCTCCTCTGCGAGCCCGTCTTGATGCCGAGGAACGATGTCCTTCGTGGCGTTGTCGAGAGGAAGACCCCCGAGCCGCAGGCGATGAAGCTTCCTCCAGTGGCACCGGGGTCGGAGACCTCACCACGGGCAACGAGCCAACCGCTGCCTCCCTCAACGGTACCGACGGCGCAAGCACCTGTGGTACCAGAACAGACGGTACCAACAGCGCAAGCACCGAAGGTACCGGAGATGGTCGCAACAGCTCTCCCAGAATCTCTGGTAGTACGGCCTGGAGGCTCTCGTTCAGAGTAGCTGCAGAGAAAGGCAAAGGAGCCAGTAAAGGCGACGACGACAGAATCTGTCTGGGGCTCGGAGTTGGTACCGGGCTGTCCTGTGTAGGGCGCACCTACACCTCCTGAATGGAGGGCGAGCGATCCTCCCGGCGTTGGTGCTTCTCGGGTTGCCGAAGACTTTGGCGTCCCAGAGCTCTCGGTACCGTGGCGGGAAGGTGACCGATGATGATGCTTCTTAGCCTTCACTCGAAGCACGCCAACGGTACCCTCTGGTACCGAAGAGGAAGACGTGGAATCCACACGTCTCCTCAGGGCCGGGTCCGAAGGTCGATCCCGGGGAGCCTGTAGAACAGGAGTCCTCGAGGAAGTGAATGATACATACCTGTAGCAGGTGTTCTCCGAGCACAGCAGGCTGATTGTTCTCACGACTGGGTGACGTCCGCGGCAGCCCCCACCAACCGGAAGAAGCTTCGCGGGCGGTCCGCACGCAGGGCACGCCCACCGCACATGCGCGGTCGTCTTCCCGCCCGTGCGCGACCGTTCCCGCCAGTTGAATGACAAGCAAAAATGATGAAAACGCAACTCCAAAGGGGAGGAGGGAGGGTAGGTGAGAACAATCAGCCTGCTGTCCTCGGAGAACACCTGCTACAGGTATGTATCATTCACTTTCTCCGAGGACAAGCAGGCTGCTTGTTCTCATGACGGGATATCCCTAGCTCTCAGGCTCACTCAAAACAAGAACCCAGGTCAATTGAACCTCGCAACGGCGAGGGGTAACAACAGAAAATTGACCTACGAAGGAACAACTAACTGAGAGTGCAGCCTGACCAGAATAAATTCGGGTCCTGGAGGGTGGAGTTGGATTTACACCCCAAACAGATTCTGCAGCACCGACTGCCCGAACCGACTGTCGCGTCGGGTATCCTGCTGGAGGCAGTAAATGTGATGTGAATGTGTGGACAGATGACCATGTCGCAGCTTTGCAAATCTCTTCAATAGTGGCTGACTTCAAGTGGGCCGACGCTGCCATGGCTCTGACACTATGAGCCGTGACATGACCCTCAAGAGTCAGCCCAGCCTGGGCGTAAGGTGAAGGAAATGCAATCGCTAGCCAATTGGAGATGGTGCGTTTCCCGACAGCGACCCCTAGCCTGTTAGGGTCGAAAGAAATAAACAATTGGGCTGTCTATGGGGCTGTGTCCGCTCCAAGTAGAAGGCCAATGCTCTCTTGCAGTCCAATGTGTGCAAACTGACGTTCAGCAGGGCGGGTATGCGGCCTGGGAAAGAATGTTGGCAAGACAATTGACTGGTTTAAGATGGAACTCCGACACCACCTTCGGCAGGAACTTTGGGTGGGTGCGGAGCACTACTCTGTTGTGATGAAATTTGGTATACGGAGCATGAGCGACCAGGGCTTGAAGCTCACTGACCCTACGAGCTGAGGTAACTGCCACCAAGAAAATGACCTTCCAGGTCAAGTACTTCAGATGGCAGGTATTCAGTGGCTCAAAAGGAGGTTTCATCAGCTGGGTGAGGACGACGTTGAGATCCGATGACACTGCAGGAGGCTTGATAGAGGGCTTTGACAGAAGCAAGCCTCTCATGAATCGAACGACTAAAGGCTCTCCAGAGATGGCTTTACCTTCCACACGATAATGGTAAGCACTAATCGCACTAAGGTGATTCCTTACTGAGTTGGTCTTGAGGCCAGACTCTGATAAGTGCAGAAGGTAGTCAAGCAGGTTCTGTGCAAGGCAAGAACGAAGTTCTAGGGCCTTGCTCTCACACCAAACGACAAACCTCCTCCACTTGAAAAAGTAACTCTTTTTAGTGGAATCCTTCCTAGAGGCAAGCAAGACACGGGAGACACCCTCCGACAGACCCAACGTAGCGAAGTCTACGCCCTCAACATCCAGGCCGTGAGAGCCAGAGACTGAAGGTTGGGGTGCAGCAACGCTCCGTCGTTCTGCGAAATGAGAGTCGGAAAACACTCCAATCTCCACGGTTCTTCTGAGGACAACTCCAGAAGAAGAGGGAATAAGATCTGACGGGGCCAAAAGGGCGCTATCAGGATCATGGTGCCGCGGTCTTGCTTGAGCTTCAGTAAGGTCTTCCCCACCAAAGGTATGGGAGGATAAGCATACAGGAGGCCGGTCCCCCAATGAAGGAGAAAGGCATCCGACGCTAGTCTGCCGTGTGCCTGAAGTCTGGAACAGAACAGAGGCAGCTTGTGGTTGGTCTGAGAGGCGAAAAGGTCCACCGAGGGGGTGCCCCACTCTCGGAAGATCTTGCGTACCACTCTGGAATGGAGCGACCACTCGTGCGGTTGCATGACTCTGCTCAGTCTGTCGGCCAGACTGGTGTTTACACCTGCCAGGTATGTGGCTTGGAGGAGCATGCCGAATTGGCAAGCCCAACGCCACATCCCGACAGCTTCCTGACACAAGGGGCGAGATCCGGTGCCCCCCTGCTTGTTGGTGTAATACATTGCAACCTGATTGTCTGTCCGAATTTGGATAATTTGGCAGGACAGCCGATCTCTGAAAGCCCTCAGTGCATTCCAGATCGCTCGGAGCTCCAGGAGGTTGATCTGCAGATCCTTTTCCTGGAGGGACCACAGACCCTGGGTGTGGAGCCCATCGACATGAGCTCCCCACCCCAGGCGAGATGCATCCGTCGTCAGCACTTTCATGGGCTGTGAAATTTGGAATGGACGTCCCAGGGTCAAATTGGTCCGAATGGTCATATGACCCAGAAGTCTCAACATCTGCCGAGCTGTGACCTGCTGAGACGCTCTGGTCTGCGAAGCCAGGGACAGGAGGTTGTTGGCCCTCGCTTCGGGAAGGAAGGCCTGAGCCGTCTGGGTATTCAGCAGAGCTCCTATGAATTCCAGAGACTGGGTTGGCTGGAGATGGGACTTTGGGTAATTTATCACAAACCCCAGCAGCTCCAGGAGTTGAATAGTGCA